>NW_026645841.1:0-300000 GCF_949987535.1 Balaenoptera acutorostrata | reverse complement strand
AAATGCAGGACCGGCCATGGAGAAATGGGAGCCTTTCTACGCTGATGGGCGGGATGTAAATTGCCAACAGCTACTCTGGAGAAGTGTACGGTGTGTCCTGAGACATCTAAAAAACACAGCTTAGAGAGTATAGGGCACTTCCACTCATGGGCGTATAAATTGGGAAACTAAAAATCAGCAAGACACAGGCACCCCAATGTTTAGGGCTGCTCTGTTGACAAGAACCCCCACTTCATTACACCTTAAATATCCTAGGAAATAGAAAAATGGATAAAGAAGTTGAGGTCCTCATGTACAACGGAATATCACTCAGCCATGAAATCAACGTCATAAGGCTAGTAGCAGCACGATGAGTGGATTTAGGTCCGACGATTCTAAGTGAAATAAGTCACACAGAAAAAGACACTTATCATAAGATATCACTTCTAGAGGGAATGTAAAAACCGCTACACTTGAACTGAATTGCAAAACAGAACAGAGTCACACGTTTAGGAAACACACTATGGCTGCTGAACGGGAAAGGTGAGGTGGGGTGATGCATAAAACAAGGGTTTCAAATTAGCTCAGATACCGTTCAATAAACCCAATATGTAATAGACAAGACCTACTCCTTGCTCAGTGAACTGGACTCAACACCCCCTATTCACCACACAAGAATATATCTGACTAGTAAGAATCTTCAAACCTATGTATTGATATCTCTCTGTAAGTGAGTCAAGGGGGTGTAAAGCGGCATAAACACAGCCGTGAAAAGCAGCTAAACCCCATTATAAAAATAAATTACTTTTCAAAACCCGTGAAACAAAGACAGTGAAAGAGAGAGAAACTCTTACAAAATTCGTTCAGGGGCTGTGATGCAACCTGGATTGACCATATCTAGACCCACAGCTGATTGAGACATAAGGGTGGACACTCTTGGGGCTGAGAGGTTCGGTGAGGTTGGGTGAGCCAACGCAGACCCTTTCAAGTAATACTGCATGGTACCCATCCCATGGGTCCCAAATCTCCAGGTTCAAGGGCATCTTCCTACGTCGAAAACAGGCATGAGAAACCCAGAAGATGGTACACCGTGTGATCGGGAAAGGTTTCTAAAACGCACCTCATTTCTCATCTCCTTTGCTCGGGTTCGCCATTCCAGCCGATTTACTAGCCATCTCCCTCCTTGGAGAATCAGCACCTTTAACCTCCTGTTCCGTACAGGTTGCAATTTGTCCTGAGGATGAACGGGAAGAGGGCGAACCAATGAGAGACTAGCTCTAGGTGTTGGGACAGGCACAGGTCACTCTATTTTCCCATCAGGAAGAAGAATTAAGCACAAGCTCAGCCTGCCCCCCAGAACCAGAAGAGGGCCTGAAGCAATCCTGCGCTTTTGCGGCCAGCTCCCAAAAAAGCGAGTTGAAAAATGGAGCTCAGGGGCACTGCAATTCACAAACTTGCAGAGTTTTAAATGATACCTCTCGTCCACAAATATATTAAGGGAAGGCAACGAAGAGGCTTTGAAAGCAAGGCAGAATTGCAGGAAACAGATTTCAGGAGGTAGATTCGAATCGCCTTGAAAGCACATGAAAAGCGGCAAAACGTGGACAATGATGCCCTTGGCCAAAAAGGGCGTATGCGTTTTTTCCTGAATATATTCAGGAAAAAACGCATACGCCCTTTTTGGCCAACCAAGCAACCTGGAAAGGCCAATCAGCGCTCCAAAGAAGTCTCGCTTCCCAGCGGGCAAAAGGGCCATGCGGAAAAAAGTGTCCAAACCAGAAATGCAGGACCGGCCATGGAGAAATGGGAGCCTTGCTACGCTGATGGGTGGGATGTAAATTGCCAACGGCCACTCTGGAGAAGTGTACGGTGTGTTCTGAAACATCTAAAAAACACAGCTTGGAGAGCATAGGGCACTTCCACTCATGGGCGTATAAATTGGGAAAACTAAAAATCAGCAAGACACAGGCACCCCAAAGTTTAGGGCTGCTCTGTTGACAAGAACCCCCACTTCATTACACCTTAAATATCCTAGGAAAGAGAAAAATGGATAAAGTAGTTGTGGTCCTCATGTACAATGGAATATCACTCAGCCATGAAATCCACGTCATAAGGCTAGTAGCAGCATGATGATTGGATTTAGGTACGACGATTCTAAGTGAAATAAGTCACACAGAGAAAGACACTTATCATAAGATATCACTTAGAGAGGGAATGTAAAAACCGCTACACTTGAACTGAATTACAAAACAGAACAGAGTCACACGTTCAGAAAACACACTATGGCTGCTGAACGGGAAAGGTGAGGTGGGGTGATGCATAAAACAAGGGTTTCAAATTAGCTCAGATACCGTTCCATAAACCCAATATGTAAGAGACAAGACCTATTCCTTTTTCAGTGAACTGGACTCAACACCCCCTATTCACCGCACAAGAATATATCTGACTAGTAAGAATCTTCAAACCTATGTATTGATATCTCTCTGTAAGTGAGTCAAGGGGGTGTAAAGCAGCATAAACACAGCCGTTAAAAGCAGCTAAACCCCATTATAAAAATAAATTACTTTTCAAAACCCGTGAAACAAAGGCAGTGAAAGAGAGAGAAATTCTTACAAAATTCGTTCAGGGGCTGTGATGCAACCTGGATTGACCATATCTAGACCCACAGCTGATTGAGACTTAAGGGTGGACACTCTTGGGGCTGAGAGGTTCGGTGAGGTTGGGTGAGCCAACGCAGACCCTTTCAAGTAATACTGCATGGTACCCATCCCATGGGTCCCAAATCTCCAGGTTCAAGGGCATCTTCCTACGTCGAAAACAGGCATGAGAAACCCAGAAGATGGTACACCGTGTGATCGGGAAAGGTTTCTAAAACGCACCTCATTTCTCATCTCCTTTGCTCGGGTTCGCCATTCCAACCGATTTACTAGCCATCTCCCTCCTTGGAGAATCAGCACCTTTAACCTACTGTTCCGTACAGGTTGCAATTTGTCCTGAGGATGAACGGGAAGAGGGGGAACCAATGAGAGACTAGCTCTAGGTGTTGGGACAGGCACAGGTCACTCTATTTTCCCATCAGGAAGAAGAATTATGCACAAGCTCAGCCTGCCCCCCAGAACCAGAAGAGGGCCTGAAGCAATCCTGCGCTTTTGCGGCCAGCTCCCAAAAAAGCGAGTTGAAAAATGGAGCTCAGGGGCACTGCAATTCACAAACCTGCAGAGTTTTAAATGATACCTCTCGTCCACAAATATATTAAGGGAAGGCAACGAAGAGGCTTTGAAAGCAAGGCAGAATTGCAGGAAACAGATTTCAGGAGGTAGATTCGAATCGCCTTGAAAGCACATGAAAAGCGGCAAAACGTGGACAATGATGCCCTTGGCCAAAAAGGGCGTATGCGTTTTTTCCTGAATATATTCAGGAAAAAACGCATACGCCCTTTTTGGCCAACCAAGCAACCTGGAAAGGCCAATCAGCGCTCCAAAGAAGTCTCGCTTCCCAGCGGGCAAAAGGGCCATGCGGAAAAAAGTGTCCAAACCAGAAATGCAGGACCGGCCATGGAGAAATGGGAGCCTTGCTACGCTGATGGGTGGGATGTAAATTGCCAACAGCCACTCCAGAGAAGTGTACGGTGTGTTCTGAAACATCTAAAAACACAGCTTGGAGAGCATAGGGCACTTCCACTCATGGGCGTATAAATTGGGAAAACTAAAAATCAGCAAGACACAGGCACCCCAAAGTTTAGGGCTGCTCTGTTGACAAGAACCCCCACTTCATTACACCTTAAATATCCTAGGAAAGAGAAAAATGGATAAAGAAGTTGTGGTCCTCATGTACAATGGAATATCACTCAGCCATGAAATCCACGTCATAAGGCTAGTAGCAGCACGATGAGTGGATTTAGGTACGACGATTCTAAGTGAAATAAGTCACACAGAAAAAGACACTTATCATAAGATATCACTTAGAGAGGGAATGTAAAAACCGCTACACTTGAACTGAATTACAAAACAGAACAGAGTCACACGTTCAGAAAACACACTATGGCTGCTGAACGGGAAAGGTGAGGTGGGGTGATGCATAAAACAAGGGTTTCAAATTAGCTCAGATACCGTTCCATAAACCCAATATGTAAGAGACAAGACCTATTCCTTTTTCAGTGAACTGGACTCAACACCCCCTATTCACCGCACAAGAATATATCTGACTAGTAAGAATCTTCAAACCTATGTATTGATATCTCTCTGTAAGTGAGTCAAGGGGGTGTAAAGCGGCATAAACACAGCCGTGAAAAGCAGCTAAACCCCATTATAAAAATAAATTACTTTTCAAAACCCGTGAAACAAAGACAGTGAAAGAGAGAGAAATTCTTACAAAATTCGTTCAGGGGCTGTGATGCAACCTGGATTGACCATATCTAGACCCACAGCTGATTGAGACATAAGGGTGGACACTCTTGGGGCTGAGAGGTTCGGTGAGGTTGGGTGAGCCAACGCAGACCCTTTCAAGTAATACTGCATGGTACCCATCCCATGGGTCCCAAATCTCCAGGTTCAAGGGCATCTTCCTACGTCGAAAACAGGCATGAGAAACCCAGAAGATGGTACACCGTGTGATCGGGAAAGGTTTCTAAAACGCACCTCATTTCTCATCTCCTTTGCTCGGGTTCGCCATTCCAGCCGATTTACTAGCCATCTCCCTCCTTGGAGAATCAGCACCTTTAACCTCCTGTTCCGTACAGGTTGCAATTTATCCTGAGGATGAACGGGAAGAGGGCGAACCAATGAGAGACTAGCTCTAGGTGTTCGGACAGGCACAGGTCACTCTATTTTCCCATCAGGAAGACGAATTAACCACAAGCTCAGCCTGCCCCCCAGAACCAGAAGAGGGCCTGAAGCAATCCTGCACTTTTGCGGCCAGCTCCCAAAAAAGCGAGGTGTAAAATGGAGCTCAGGGGCACTGCAATTCACAAACCTGCAGAGTTATAAATGATAACTCTCGTCCACAAATATATTGAGGGAAGGCAACGAAGAGGATTTGAAAGCAAGGCAGAATTGCAGGAAACAGATTTCAGGAGGCAGATACGAATCGCCTTGAAAGCCCAAGAAAAGAGGCAGAAGGTGGACAGTGATGCTCTTGGCCAAAAAGGGCGTATGCGTTTTTTCCTGAATATATTCAGGAAAAAACGCATACGCCCTTTTTGGCCAACCAAGCAACCTGGAAATGCAAATCAGCGCTCCAAAGAAGTCTCGCTTCCCAGCGGGCAAAAGGGCCATGCGGAAAAAAGTGTCCAAACCAGAAATGCAGGACCGGCCATGGAGAAATGGGAGCCTTTCTACGCTGATGGGCGGGATGTAAATTGCCAACAGCTACTCTGGAGAAGTGTACGGTGTGTCCTGAGACATCTAAAAAACACAGCTTAGAGAGTATAGGGCACTTCCACTCATGGGCGTATAAATTGGGAAACTAAAAATCAGCAAGACACAGGCACCCCAATGTTTAGGGCTGCTCTGTTGACAAGAACCCCCACTTCATTACACCTTAAATATCCTAGGAAATAGAAAAATGGATAAAGAAGTTGAGGTCCTCATGTACAACGGAATATCACTCAGCCATGAAATCAACGTCATAAGGCTAGTAGCAGCACGATGAGTGGATTTAGGTCCGACGATTCTAAGTGAAATAAGTCACACAGAAAAAGACACTTATCATAAGATATCACTTCTAGAGGGAATGTAAAAACCGCTACACTTGAACTGAATTGCAAAACAGAACAGAGTCACACGTTTAGGAAACACACTATGGCTGCTGAACGGGAAAGGTGAGGTGGGGTGATGCATAAAACAAGGGTTTCAAATTAGCTCCGATACCGTTCCATAAACCCAATATGTAAGAGACAAGACCTATTCCTTTTTCAGTGAACTGGACTCAACACCCCCTATTCACCGCACAAGAATATATCTGACTAGTAAGAATCTTCAAACCTATGTATTGATATCTCTCCGTACGTGAGTCAAGGGGGTGTAAAGCGGCATAAACACAGCCGTGAAAAGCAGCTAAACCCCATTATAAAACTAAATTACTTTTCAAAACCCGTGAAACAAAGACAGTGAAAGAGAGAGAAATTCTTACAAAATTCGTTCAGGGGCTGTGATGCAACCTGGATTGACCATATCTAGACCCACAGCTGATTGAGACATAAGGGTGGACACTCTTGGGGCTGAGAGGTTCGGTGAGGTTGGGTGAGCCAACGCAGACCCTTTCAAGTAATACTGCATGGTACCCATCCCATGGGTCCCAAATCTCCAGGTTCAAGGGCATCTTCCTACGTCGAAAACAGGCATGAGAAACCCAGAAGATGGTACACCGTGTGATCGGGAAAGGTTTCTAAAACGCACCTCATTTCTCATCTCCTTTGCTCGGGTTCGCCATTCCAGCCGATTTACTAGCCATCTCCCTCCTTGGAGAATCAGCACCTTTAACCTCCTGTTCCGTACAGGTTGCAATTTATCCTGAGGATGAACGGGAAGAGGGCGAACCAATGAGAGACTAGCTCTAGGTGTTCGGACAGGCACAGGTCACTCTATTTTCCCATCAGGAAGACGAATTAACCACAAGCTCAGCCTGCCCCCCAGAACCAGAAGAGGGCCTGAAGCAATCCTGCACTTTTGCGGCCAGCTCCCAAAAAAGCGAGGTGTAAAATGGAGCTCAGGGGCACTGCAATTCACAAACCTGCAGAGTTATAAATGATAACTCTCGTCCACAAATATATTGAGGGAAGGCAACGAAGAGGATTTGAAAGCAAGGCAGAATTGCAGGAAACAGATTTCAGGAGGCAGATACGAATCGCCTTGAAAGCCCAAGAAAAGAGGCAGAAGGTGGACAGTGATGCTCTTGGCCAAAAAGGGCGTATGCGTTTTTTCCTGAATATATTCAGGAAAAAACGCATACGCCCTTTTTGGCCAACCAAGCAACCTGGAAATGCAAATCAGCGCTCCAAAGAAGTCTCGCTTCCCAGCGGGCAAAAGGGCCATGCGGAAAAAAGTGTCCAAACCAGAAATGCAGGACCGGCCATGGAGAAATGGGAGCCTTTCTACGCTGATGGGCGGGATGTAAATTGCCAACAGCTACTCTGGAGAAGTGTACGGTGTGTCCTGAGACATCTAAAAAACACAGCTTAGAGAGTATAGGGCACTTCCACTCATGGGCGTATAAATTGGGAAACTAAAAATCAGCAAGACACAGGCACCCCAATGTTTAGGGCTGCTCTGTTGACAAGAACCCCCACTTCATTACACCTTAAATATCCTAGGAAATAGAAAAATGGATAAAGAAGTTGAGGTCCTCATGTACAACGGAATATCACTCAGCCATGAAATCAACGTCATAAGGCTAGTAGCAGCACGATGAGTGGATTTAGGTCCGACGATTCTAAGTGAAATAAGTCACACAGAAAAAGACACTTATCATAAGATATCACTTCTAGAGGGAATGTAAAAACCGCTACACTTGAACTGAATTGCAAAACAGAACAGAGTCACACGTTTAGGAAACACACTATGGCTGCTGAACGGGAAAGGTGAGGTGGGGTGATGCATAAAACAAGGGTTTCAAATTAGCTCAGATACCGTTCAATAAACCCAATATGTAATAGACAAGACCTACTCCTTGCTCAGTGAACTGGACTCAACACCCCCTATTCACCACACAAGAATATATCTGACTAGTAAGAATCTTCAAACCTATGTATTGATATCTCTCTGTAAGTGAGTCAAGGGGGTGTAAAGCGGCATAAACACAGCCGTGAAAAGCAGCTAAACCCCATTATAAAAATAAATTACTTTTCAAAACCCGTGAAACAAAGACAGTGAACGAGAGAGAAACTCTTACAAAATTCGTTCAGGGGCTGTGATGCAACCTGGATTGACCATATCTAGACCCACAGCTGATTGAGACATAAGGGTGGACACTCTTGGGGCTGAGAGGTTCGGTGAGGTTGGGTGAGCCAACGCAGACCCTTTCAAGTAATACTGCATGGTACCCATCCCATGGGTCCCAAATCTCCAGGTTCAAGGGCATCTTCCTACGTCGAAAACAGGCATGAGAAACCCAGAAGATGGTACACCGTGTGATCGGGAAAGGTTTCTAAAACGCACCTCATTTCTCATCTCCTTTGCTCGGGTTCGCCATTCCAGCCGATTTACTAGCCATCTCCCTCCTTGGAGAATCAGCACCTTTAACCTCCTGTTCCGTACAGGTTGCAATTTGTCCTGAGGATGAACGGGAAGAGGGCGAACCAATGAGAGACTAGCTCTAGGTGTTGGGACAGGCACAGGTCACTCTATTTTCCCATCAGGAAGAAGAATTAAGCACAAGCTCAGCCTGCCCCCCAGAACCAGAAGAGGGCCTGAAGCAATCCTGCGCTTTTGCGGCCAGCTCCCAAAAAAGCGAGTTGAAAAATGGAGCTCAGGGGCACTGCAATTCACAAACTTGCAGAGTTTTAAATGATACCTCTCGTCCACAAATATATTAAGGGAAGGCAACGAAGAGGCTTTGAAAGCAAGGCAGAATTGCAGGAAACAGATTTCAGGAGGTAGATTCGAATCGCCTTGAAAGCACATGAAAAGCGGCAAAACGTGGACAATGATGCCCTTGGCCAAAAAGGGCGTATGCGTTTTTTCCTGAATATATTCAGGAAAAAACGCATACGCCCTTTTTGGCCAACCAAGCAACCTGGAAAGGCCAATCAGCGCTCCAAAGAAGTCTCGCTTCCCAGCGGGCAAAAGGGCCATGCGGAAAAAAGTGTCCAAACCAGAAATGCAGGACCGGCCATGGAGAAATGGGAGCCTTGCTACGCTGATGGGTGGGATGTAAATTGCCAACAGCCACTCTGGAGAAGTGTACGGTGTGTTCTGAAACATCTAAAAAACACAGCTTGGAGAGCATAGGGCACTTCCACTCATGGGCGTATAAATTGGGAAAACTAAAAATCAGCAAGACACAGGCACCCCAAAGTTTAGGGCTGCTCTGTTGACAAGAACCCCCACTTCATTACACCTTAAATATCCTAGGAAAGAGAAAAATGGATAAAGAAGTTGTGGTCCTCATGTACAATGGAATATCACTCAGCCATGAAATCCACGTCATAAGGCTAGTAGCAGCATGATGATTGGATTTAGGTACGACGATTCTAAGTGAAATAAGTCACACAGAGAAAGACACTTATCATAAGATATCACTTAGAGAGGGAATGTAAAAACCGCTACACTTGAACTGAATTACAAAACAGAACAGAGTCACACGTTCAGAAAACACACTATGGCTGCTGAACGGGAAAGGTGAGGTGGGGTGATGCATAAAACAAGGGTTTCAAATTAGCTCAGATACCGTTCCATAAACCCAATATGTAAGAGACAAGACCTATTCCTTTTTCAGTGAACTGGACTCAACACCCCCTATTCACCGCACAAGAATATATCTGACTAGTAAGAATCTTCAAACCTATGTATTGATATCTCTCTGTAAGTGAGTCAAGGGGGTGTAAAGCAGCATAAACACAGCCGTGAAAAGCAGCTAAACCCCATTATAAAAATAAATTACTTTTCAAAACCCGTGAAACAAAGGCAGTGAAAGAGAGAGAAATTCTTACAAAATTCGTTCAGGGGCTGTGATGCAACCTGGATTGACCATATCTAGACCCACAGCTGATTGAGACATAAGGGTGGACACTCTTGGGGCTGAGAGGTTCGGTGAGGTTGGGTGAGCCAACGCAGACCCTTTCAAGTAATACTGCATGGTACCCATCCCATGGGTCCCAAATCTCCAGGTTCAAGGGCATCTTCCTACGTCGAAAACAGGCATGAGAAACCCAGAAGATGGTACACCGTGTGATCGGGAAAGGTTTCTAAAACGCACCTCATTTCTCATCTCCTTTGCTCGGGTTCGCCATTCCAACCGATTTACTAGCCATCTCCCTCCTTGGAGAATCAGCACCTTTAACCTACTGTTCCGTACAGGTTGCAATTTGTCCTGAGGATGAACGGGAAGAGGGGGAACCAATGAGAGACTAGCTCTAGGTGTTGGGACAGGCACAGGTCACTCTATTTTCCCATCAGGAAGAAGAATTAAGCACAAGCTCAGCCTGCCCCCCAGAACCAGAAGAGGGCCTGAAGCAATCCTGCGCTTTTGCGGCCAGCTCCCAAAAAAGCGAGTTGAAAAATGGAGCTCAGGGGCACTGCAATTCACAAACCTGCAGAGTTTTAAATGATACCTCTCGTCCACAAATATATTAAGGGAAGGCAACGAAGAGGCTTTGAAAGCAAGGCAGAATTGCAGGAAACAGATTTCAGGAGGTAGATTCGAATCGCCTTGAAAGCACATGAAAAGCGGCAAAACGTGGACAATGATGCCCTTGGCCAAAAAGGGCATATGCGTTTTTTCCTGAATATATTCAGGAAAAAACGCATACGCCCTTTTTGGCCAACCAAGCAACCTGGAAAGGCCAATCAGCGCTCCAAAGAAGTCTCGCTTCCCAGCGGGCAAAAGGGCCATGCGGAAAAAAGTGTCCAAACCAGAAATGCAGGACCGGCCATGGAGAAATGGGAGCCTTGCTACGCTGATGGGTGGGATGTAAATTGCCAACAGCCACTCCAGAGAAGTGTACGGTGTGTTCTGAAACATCTAAAAACACAGCTTGGAGAGCATAGGGCACTTCCACTCATGGGCGTATAAATTGGGAAAACTAAAAATCAGCAAGACACAGGCACCCCAAAGTTTAGGGCTGCTCTGTTGACAAGAACCCCCACTTCATTACACCTTAAATATCCTAGGAAAGAGAAAAATGGATAAAGAAGTTGTGGTCCTCATGTACAATGGAATATCACTCAGCCATGAAATCCACGTCATAAGGCTAGTAGCAGCACGATGAGTGGATTTAGGTACGACGATTCTAAGTGAAATAAGTCACACAGAAAAAGACACTTATCATAAGATATCACTTCTAGAGGGAATGTAAAAACCGCTACACTTGAACTGAATTGCAAAACAGAACAGAGTCACACGTTTAGGAAACACACTATGGCTGCTGAACGGGAAATGTGAGGTGGGGTGATGCATAAAACAAGGGTTTCAAATTAGCTCAGATACCGTTCAATAAACCCAATATGTAATAGACAAGACCTACTCCTTGCTCAGTGAACTGGACTCAACACCCCCTATTCACCACACAAGAATATATCTGACTAGTAAGAATCTTCAAACCTATGTATTGATATCTCTCTGTAAGTGAGTCAAGGGGGTGTAAAGCGGCATAAACACAGCCGTGAAAAGCAGCTAAACCCCATTATAAAAATAAATTACTTTTCAAAACCCGTGAAACAAAGACAGTGAAAGAGAGAGAAACTCTTACAAAATTCGTTCAGGGGCTGTGATGCAACCTGGATTGACCATATCTAGACCCACAGCTGATTGAGACATAAGGGTGGACACTCTTGGGGCTGAGAGGTTCGGTGAGGTTGGGTGAGCCAACGCAGACCCTTTCAAGTAATACTGCATGGTACCCATCCCATGGGTCCCAAATCTCCAGGTTCAAGGGCATCTTCCTACGTCGAAAACAGGCATGAGAAACCCAGAAGATGGTACACCGTGTGATCGGGAAAGGTTTCTAAAACGCACCTCATTTCTCATCTCCTTTGCTCGGGTTCGCCATTCCAGCCGATTTACTAGCCATCTCCCTCCTTGGAGAATCAGCACCTTTAACCTCCTGTTCCGTACAGGTTGCAATTTGTCCTGAGGATGAACGGGAAGAGGGCGAACCAATGAGAGACTATCTCTAGGTGTTGGGACAGGCACAGGTCACTCTATTTTCCCATCAGGAAGAAGAATTAAGCACAAGCTCAGCCTGCCCCCCAGAACCAGAAGAGGGCCTGAAGCAATCCTGCGCTTTTGCGGCCAGCTCCCAAAAAAGCGAGTTGAAAAATGGAGCTCAGGGGCACTGCAATTCACAAACTTGCAGAGTTTTAAATGATACCTCTCGTCCACAAATATATTAAGGGAAGGCAACGAAGAGGCTTTGAAAGCAAGGCAGAATTGCAGGAAACAGATTTCAGGAGGTAGATTCGAATCACCTTGAAAGCACATGAAAAGCGGCAAAACGTGGACAATGATGCCCTTGGCCAAAAAGGGCGTATGCGTTTTTTCCTGAATATATTCAGGAAAAAACGCATACGCCCTTTTTGGCCAACCAAGCAACCTGGAAAGGCCAATCAGCGCTCCAAAGAAGTCTCGCTTCCCAGCGGGCAAAAGGGCCATGCGGAAAAAAGTGTCCAAACCAGAAATGCAGGACCGGCCATGGAGAAATGGGAGCCTTGCTACGCTGATGGGTGGGATGTAAATTGCCAACAGCCACTCTGGAGAAGTGTACGGTGTGTTCTGAAACATCTAAAAAACACAGCTTGGAGAGCATAGGGCACTTCCACTCATGGGCGTATAAATTGGGAAAACTAAAAATCAGCAAGACACAGGCACCCCAAAGTTTAGGGCTGCTCTGTTGACAAGAACCCCCACTTCATTACACCTTAAATATCCTAGGAAAGAGAAAAATGGATAAAGAAGTTGTGGTCCTCATGTACAATGGAATATCACTCAGCCATGAAATCCACGTCATAAGGCTAGTAGCAGCATGATGATTGGATTTAGGTACGACGATTCTAAGTGAAATAAGTCACACAGAGAAAGACACTTATCATAAGATATCACTTAGAGAGGGAATGTAAAAACCGCTACACTTGAACTGAATTACAAAACAGAACAGAGTCACACGTTCAGAAAACACACTTTGGCTGCTGAACGGGAAAGGTGAGGTGGGGTGATGCATAAAACAAGGGTTTCAAATTAGCTCCGATACCGTTCCATAAACCCAATATGTAAGAGACAAGACCTATTCCTTTTTCAGTGAACTGGACTCAACACCCCCTATTCACCGCACAAGAATATATCTGACTAGTAAGAATCTTCAAACCTATGTATTGATATCTCTCTGTAAGTGAGTCAAGGGGGTGTAAAGCAGCATAAACACAGCCGTTAAAAGCAGCTAAACCCCATTATAAAAATAAATTACTTTTCAAAACCCGTGAAACAAAGGCAGTGAAAGAGAGAGAAATTCTTACAAAATTCGTTCAGGGGCTGTGATGCAACCTGGATTGACCATATCTAGACCCACAGCTGATTGAGACATAAGGGTGGACACTCTTGGGGCTGAGAGGTTCGGTGAGGTTGGGTGAGCCAACGCAGACCCTTTCAAGTAATACTGCATGGTACCCATCCCATGGGTCCCAAATCTCCAGGTTCAAGGGCATCTTCCTACGTCGAAAACAGGCATGAGAAACCCAGAAGATGGTACACCGTGTGATCGGGAAAGGTTTCTAAAACGCACCTCATTTCTCATCTCCTTTGCTCGGGTTCGCCATTCCAACCGATTTACTAGCCATCTCCCTCCTTGGAGAATCAGCACCTTTAACCTACTGTTCCGTACAGGTTGCAATTTGTCCTGAGGATGAACGGGAAGAGGGGGAACCAATGAGAGACTAGCTCTAGGTGTTGGGACAGGCACAGGTCACTCTATTTTCCCATCAGGAAGAAGAATTAAGCACAAGCTCAGCCTGCCCCCCAGAACCAGAAGAGGGCCTGAAGCAATCCTGCGCTTTTGCGGCCAGCTCCCAAAAAAGCGAGTTGAAAAATGGAGCTCAGGGGCACTGCAATTCACAAACCTGCAGAGTTTTAAATGATACCTCTCGTCCACAAATATATTAAGGGAAGGCAACGAAGAGGCTTTGAAAGCAAGGCAGAATTGCAGGAAACAGATTTCAGGAGGTAGATTCGAATCGCCTTGAAAGCACATGAAAAGCGGCAAAACGTGGACAATGATGCCCTTGGCCAAAAAGGGCGTATGCGTTTTTTCCTGAATATATTCAGGAAAAAACGCATACGCCCTTTTTGGCCAACCAAGCAACCTGGAAAGGCCAATCAGCGCTCCAAAGAAGTCTCGCTTCCCAGCGGGCAAAAGGGCCATGCGGAAAAAAGTGTCCAAACCAGAAATGCAGGACCGGCCATGGAGAAATGGGAGCCTTGCTACGCTGATGGGTGGGATGTAAATTGCCAACAGCCACTCCAGAGAAGTGTACGGTGTGTTCTGAAACATCTAAAAACACAGCTTGGAGAGCATAGGGCACTTCCACTCATGGGCGTATAAATTGGGAAAACTAAAAATCAGCAAGACACAGGCACCCCAAAGTTTAGGGCTGCTCTGTTGACAAGAACCCCCACTTCATTACACCTTAAATATCCTAGGAAAGAGAAAAATGGATAAAGAAGTTGTGGTCCTCATGTACAATGGAATATCACTCAGCCATGAAATCCACGTCATAAGGCTAGTAGCAGCACGATGAGTGGATTTAGGTACGACGATTCTAAGTGAAATAAGTCACACAGAAAAAGACACTTATCATAAGATATCACTTAGAGAGGGAATGTAAAAACCGCTACACTTGAACTGAATTACAAAACAGAACAGAGTCACACGTTCAGAAAACACACTATGGCTGCTGAACGGGAAAGGTGAGGTGGGGTGATGCATAAAACAAGGGTTTCAAATTAGCTCAGATACCGTTCCATAAACCCAATATGTAAGAGACAAGACCTATTCCTTTTTCAGTGAACTGGACTCAACACCCCCTATTCACCGCACAAGAATATATCTGACTAGTAAGAATCTTCAAACCTATGTATTGATATCTCTCTGTAAGTGAGTCAAGGGGGTGTAAAGCGGCATAAACACAGCCGTGAAAAGCAGCTAAACCCCATTATAAAAATAAATTACTTTTCAAAACCCGTGAAACAAAGACAGTGAAAGAGAGAGAAATTCTTACAAAATTCGTTCAGGGGCTGTGATGCAACCTGGATTGACCATATCTAGACCCACAGCTGATTGAGACATAAGGGTGGACACTCTTGGGGCTGAGAGGTTCGGTGAGGTTGGGTGAGCCAACGCAGACCCTTTCAAGTAATACTGCATGGTACCCATCCCATGGGTCCCAAATCTCCAGGTTCAAGGGCATCTTCCTACGTCGAAAACAGGCATGAGAAACCCAGAAGATGGTACACCGTGTGATCGGGAAAGGTTTCTAAAACGCACCTCATTTCTCATCTCCTTTGCTCGGGTTCGCCATTCCAGCCGATTTACTAGCCATCTCCCTCCTTGGAGAATCAGCACCTTTAACCTCCTGTTCCGTACAGGTTGCAATTTATCCTGAGGATGAACGGGAAGAGGGCGAACCAATGAGAGACTAGCTCTAGGTGTTCGGACAGGCACAGGTCACTCTATTTTCCCATCAGGAAGACGAATTAACCACAAGCTCAGCCTGCCCCCCAGAACCAGAAGAGGGCCTGAAGCCATCCTGCACTTTTGCGGCCAGCTCCCAAAAAACCGACTGGAAAAATGGAGCTCAGGGGCACTGCAATTCACAAACCTGCAGAGTTATAAATGATAACTCTCGTCCACAAATATATTGAGGGAAGGCAACGAAGAGGATTTGAAAGCAAGGCAGAATTGCAGGAAACAGATTTCAGGAGGTAGATTCGAATCGCCTTGAAAGCACATGAAAAGCGGCAAAACGTGGACAATGATGCCCTTGGCCAAAAAGGGCGTATGCGTTTTTTCCTGAATATATTCAGGAAAAAACGCATACGCCCTTTTTGGCCAACCAAGCAACCTGGAAAGGCCAATCAGCGCTCCAAAGAAGTCTCGCTTCCCAGCGGGCAAAAGGGCCATGCGGAAAAAAGTGTCCAAACCAGAAATGCAGGACCGGCCATGGAGAAATGGGAGCCTTGCTACGCTGATGGGCGGGATGTAAATTGCCAACAGCCACTCTGGAGAAGTGTACGGTGGGTCCTGAAACATCTAAAAAACACAGCTTGGAGAGCATAGGGCACTTCCACTCATGGGCGTATAAATTTTGAAAACTAAGAATCAGCAAGACACAGGCACCCCAAAGTTTAGGGCTGCTCTGTTGACAAAAACCCCCACTTCATTTCACCTTATATATCCTAGGAAAGAGAAAAGTGGATAAAGAAGTTGTGGTCCTCATGTACAATGGAATATCCCTCAGCCATGAAATCCACGTCATAAGGCTAGTAGCAGCACGATGAGTGGAATTAGGTCCGACGATTCTAAGTGAAATAAGTCACACAGAAAAAGACACTTATCATAAGATATCCCTTATAGAGGGAATGTAAAAACCGCTACACTTGAACTGAATTACAAAACAGAACAGAGTCACACGTTTAGAAAACACACTATGGCTGCTGAACGGGAAAGGTGAGCTGGGGTGATGCATAAAACAAGGGTTTCAAATTAGCTCAGATACCGTTCCATAAACCCAATATGTAGTAGACAAGACCTACTCCTTGCTCAGTGAACTGGACTCAACACCCCCTATTCACCACACAAGATTATATCTGACTAGTAAGAATCTTCAAACCTATGTATTGATATCTCTCTGTAAGTGAGTCAAGGGGGTGTAAAGCGGCATAAACACAGCCGTGAAAAGCAGCTAAACCCCATTATAAAAATAAATTACTTTTCAAAACCCGTGAAACAAAGACAGTGAAAGAGAGAGAAATTCTTACACATTTCCTTCAGGGGCTGTGATGCAACCTGGATTGACCATATCTAGACCCACAGCTGATTGAGACATAAGGGTGGACACTCTTGGGGCTGAGAGGTTTGGTGAGGTTGGGTGTGCCAACGCAGACCCTTTAAAGTAATACTGCATGGTACCCATCCCATGGGTCCCAAATCTCCAGGTTCAAGGGCATCTTCCTACATCGAAAACATGCATGAGAAACCCAGAAGATGGTACACCGTGTGATCGGGAAAGGTTTCTAAAACGCACCTCATTTCTCATCTCCTTGTGCTCGGGTTCGCCATTCCAGCCACTTTACTAGCCATCTCCCTCCTTGGAGAATCAGCACCTTTAACCTCCTGTTCCGTACAGGTTGCAATTTGTCCTGAGGATGAACGGGAAGAGGGCGAACCAATGAGAGACTAGCTCTAGGTGTTGGGACAGGCACAGGTCACTCTATTTTCCCATCAGGAAGACGAATTAACCACAAGCTCAGCCTGCCCCCCAGAACCAGAAGAGGGCCTGAAGCAATCCTGCACTTTTGCGGCCATCTCCCAAAAAAGCGACTTGTAAAATGGAGCTCAGGGGCACTGCAATTCACAAACCTGCAGAGTTATAAATGATAACTCTCGTCCACAAATATATTGAGGGAAGGCAACGAAGAGGATTTGAAAGCAAGGCAGAATTGCAGGAAACAGATTTCAGGAGGCAGATTCGAATCGCCTTGAAAGCCCAAGAAAAGAGGCAGAAGGTGGACAGTGATGCCCTTGGCCAAAAAGGGCGTATGCGTTTTTTCCTGAATATATTCAGGAAAAAACGCATACGCCCTTTTTGGCCAACCAAGCAACCTGGAAATGCAAATCAGCGCTCCAAAGAAGTCTCGCTTCCCAGCGGGCAAAAGGGCCATGCGGAAAAAAGTGTCCAAACCAGAAATGCAGGACCGGCCATGGAGAAATGGGAGCCTTGCTACGCTGATGGGCGGGATGTAAATTGCCAACAGCCACTCTGGAGAAGTGTACGGTGGGTCCTGACACATCTAAAAAACACAGCTTGGAGAGCATAGGGCACTTCCACTCATGGGCGTATAAATTGGGAAACTAAAAATCAGCAAGACACAGGCACCCCAATGTTTAGGGCTGCTCTGTTGACAAGAACCCCCACTTCATTACACCTTAAATATCCTAGGAAATAGAAAAATGGATAAAGAAGTTGAGGTCCTCATGTACAACGGAATATCACTCAGCCATGAAATCAACGTCATAAGGCTAGTAGCAGCACGATGAGTGGATTTAGGTCCGACGATTCTAAGTGAAATAAGTCACGCAGAAAAAGACACTTATCATAAGATATCACTTCTAGAGGGAATGTAAAAACCGCTACACTTGAACTGAATTGCAAAACAGAACAGAGTCACACGTTTAGAAAACACACTATGGCTGCTGAACGGGAAAGGTGAGCTGGGGTGATGCATAAAACAAGGGTTTCAAATTAGCTCAGATACCGTTCCATAAACCCAATATGTAGTAGACAAGACCTACTCCTTGCTCAGTGAACTGGACTCAACACCCCCTATTCACCACACAAGAATATATCAGACTAGTAAGAATCTTCAAACCTATGTATTGATATCTCTCTGTAAGTGAGTCAAGGGGGTGTAAAGCGCCATAAACACAGCCGTGAAAAGCAGCTAAACCCCATTATAAAAATAAATTACTTTTCAAAACCCGTGAAACAAAGACAGTGAAAGAGAGAGAAATTCTTACAAAATTCGTTCAGGGGCTGTGATGCAACCTGGATTGACCATATCTAGACCCACAGCTGATTGAGACATAAGGGTGGACACTTTTGGGGCTGAGAGGTTTGGTGAGGTTGGGTGAGCCAACGCAGACCCTTTAAAGTAATACTGCATTGTACCCATCCCATGGGTCCCAAATCTCTAGGTTAAAGGGCATCTTCCTACATCGAAATCATGCATGAGAAACCCAAAACATGGTACACCATGTGATCGGGAAAGGTTTCTAAAACGCACCTCATTTCTCATCTCCTTGTGCTCGGGTTCGCCATTCCAGCCGCTTTACTAGCCATCTCCCTCCTTGGAGAATCAGCACCTTTAACCTCCTGTTCCGTACAGGTTGCAATTTGTCCTGAGGATGAACGGGAAGAGGGCGAACCAATGACAGACTAGCTCTAGGTGTTGGGACAGGCACAGGTCACTCTATTTTCCCATCAGGAAGAAGAATTAAGCACAAGCTCAGCCTGCCCCCCAGAACCAGAAGAGGGCCTGAAGCAATCCTGCGCTTTTGCGGCCAGCTCCCAAAAAAGCGAGTTGAAAAATGGAGCTCAGGGGCACTGCAATTCACAAACTTGCAGAGTTTTAAATGATACCTCTCGTCCACAAATATATTAAGGGAAGGCAACGAAGAGGCTTTGAAAGCAAGGCAGAATTGCAGGAAACAGATTTCAGGAGGTAGATTCGAATCGCCTTGAAAGCACATGAAAAGCGGCAAAACGTGGACAATGATGCCCTTGGCCAAAAAGGGCGTATGCGTTTTTTCCTGAATATATTCAGGAAAAAACGCATACGCCCTTTTTGGCCAACCAAGCAACCTGGAAAGGCCAATCAGCGCTCCAAAGAAGTCTCGCTTCCCAGCGGGCAAAAGGGCCATGCGGAAAAAAGTGTCCAAACCAGAAATGCAGGACCGGCCATGGAGAAATGGGAGCCTTGCTACGCTGATGGGTGGGATGTAAATTGCCAACAGCCACTCTGGAGAAGTGTACGGTGTGTTCTGAAACATCTAAAAAACACAGCTTGGAGAGCATAGGGCACTTCCACTCATGGGCGTATAAATTGGGAAAACTAAAAATCAGCAAGACACAGGCACCCCAAAGTTTAGGGCTGCTCTGTTGACAAGAACCCCCACTTCATTACACCTTAAATATCCTAGGAAAGAGAAAAATGGATAAAGAAGTTGTGGTCCTCATGTACAATGGAATATCACTCAGCCATGAAATCCACGTCATAAGGCTAGTAGCAGCATGATGATTGGATTTAGGTACGACGATTCTAAGTGAAATAAGTCACACAGAGAAAGACACTTATCATAAGATATCACTTAGAGAGGGAATGTAAAAACCGCTACACTTGAACTGAATTACAAAACAGAACAGAGTCACACGTTCAGAAAACACACTTTGGCTGCTGAACGGGAAAGGTGAGGTGGGGTGATGCATAAAACAAGGGTTTCAAATTAGCTCCGATACCGTTCCATAAACCCAATATGTAAGAGACAAGACCTATTCCTTTTTCAGTGAACTGGACTCAACACCCCCTATTCACCGCACAAGAATATATCTGACTAGTAAGAATCTTCAAACCTATGTATTGATATCTCTCTGTAAGTGAGTCAAGGGGGTGTAAAGCAGCATAAACACAGCCGTGAAAAGCAGCTAAACCCCATTATAAAAATAAATTACTTTTCAAAACCCGTGAAACAAAGGCAGTGAAAGAGAGAGAAATTCTTACAAAATTCGTTCAGGGGCTGTGATGCAACCTGGATTGACCATATCTAGACCCACAGCTGATTGAGACATAAGGGTGGACACTCTTGGGGCTGAGAGGTTCGGTGAGGTTGGGTGAGCCAACGCAGACCCTTTCAAGTAATACTGCATGGTACCCATCCCATGGGTCCCAAATCTCCAGGTTCAAGGGCATCTTCCTACGTCGAAAACAGGCATGAGAAACCCAGAAGATGGTACACCGTGTGATCGGGAAAGGTTTCTAAAACGCACCTCATTTCTCATCTCCTTTGCTCGGGTTCGCCATTCCAACCGATTTACTAGCCATCTCCCTCCTTGGAGAATCAGCACCTTTAACCTCCTGTTCCGTACAGGTTGCAATTTGTCCTGAGGATGAACGGGAAGAGGGGGAACCAATGAGAGACTAGCTCTAGGTGTTGGGACAGGCACAGGTCACTCTATTTTCCCATCAGGAAGAAGAATTAAGCACAAGCTCAGCCTGCCCCCCAGAACCAGAAGAGGGCCTGAAGCAATCCTGCGCTTTTGCGGCCAGCTCCCAAAAAAGCGAGTTGAAAAATGGAGCTCAGGGGCACTGCAATTCACAAACCTGCAGAGTTTTAAATGATACCTCTCGTCCACAAATATATTAAGGGAAGGCAACGAAGAGGCTTTGAAAGCAAGGCAGAATTGCAGGAAACAGATTTCAGGAGGTAGATTCGAATCGCCTTGAAAGCACATGAAAAGCGGCAAAACGTGGACAATGATGCCCTTGGCCAAAAAGGGCATATGCGTTTTTTCCTGAATATATTCAGGAAAAAACGCATACGCCCTTTTTGGCCAACCAAGCAACCTGGAAAGGCCAATCAGCGCTCCAAAGAAGTCTCGCTTCCCAGCGGGCAAAAGGGCCATGCGGAAAAAAGTGTCCAAACCAGAAATGCAGGACCGGCCATGGAGAAATGGGAGCCTTGCTACGCTGATGGGTGGGATGTAAATTGCCAACAGCCACTCCAGAGAAGTGTACGGTGTGTTCTGAAACATCTAAAAACACAGCTTGGAGAGCATAGGGCACTTCCACTCATGGGCGTATAAATTGGGAAAACTAAAAATCAGCAAGACACAGGCACCCCAAAGTTTAGGGCTGCTCTGTTGACAAGAACCCCCACTTCATTACACCTTAAATATCCTAGGAAAGAGAAAAATGGATAAAGAAGTGGTGGTCCTCATGTACAATGGAATATCACTCAGCCATGAAATCCACGTCATAAGGCTAGTAGCAGCACGATGAGTGGATTTAGGTACGACGATTCTAAGTGAAATAAGTCACACAGAAAAAGACACTTATCATAAGATATCACTTAGAGAGGGAATGTAAAAACCGCTACACTTGAACTGAATTACAAAACAGAACAGAGTCACACGTTCAGAAAACACACTATGGCTGCTGAACGGGAAAGGTGAGGTGGGGTGATGCATAAAACAAGGGTTTCAAATTAGCTCAGATACCGTTCCATAAACCCAATATGTAAGAGACAAGACCTATTCCTTTTTCAGTGAACTGGACTCAACACCCCCTATTCACCGCACAAGAATATATCTGACTAGTAAGAATCTTCAAACCTATGTATTGATATCTCTCTGTAAGTGAGTCAAGGGGGTGTAAAGCGGCATAAACACAGCCGTGAAAAGCAGCTAAACCCCATTATAAAAATAAATTACTTTTCAAAACCCGTGAAACAAAGACAGTGAAAGAGAGAGAAATTCTTACAAAATTCGTTCAGGGGCTGTGATGCAACCTGGATTGACCATATCTAGACCCACAGCTGATTGAGACATAAGGGTGGACACTCTTGGGGCTGAGAGGTTCGGTGAGGTTGGGTGAGCCAACGCAGACCCTTTCAAGTAATACTGCATGGTACCCATCCCATGGGTCCCAAATCTCCAGGTTCAAGGGCATCTTCCTACGTCGAAAACAGGCATGAGAAACCCAGAAGATGGTACACCGTGTGATCGGGAAAGGTTTCTAAAACGCACCTCATTTCTCATCTCCTTTGCTCGGGTTCGCCATTCCAGCCGATTTACTAGCCATCTCCCTCCTTGGAGAATCAGCACCTTTAACCTCCTGTTCCGTACAGGTTGCAATTTATCCTGAGGATGAACGGGAAGAGGGCGAACCAATGAGAGACTAGCTCTAGGTGTTCGGACAGGCACAGGTCACTCTATTTTCCCATCAGGAAGACGAATTAACCACAAGCTCAGCCTGCCCCCCAGAACCAGAAGAGGGCCTGAAGCAATCCTGCACTTTTGCGGCCATCTCCCAAAAAAGCGACTTGTAAAATGGAGCTCAGGGGCACTGCAATTCACAAACCTGCAGAGTTATAAATGATAACTCTCGTCCACAAATATATTGAGGGAAGGCAACGAAGAGGATTTGAAAGCAAGGCAGAATTGCAGGAAACAGATTTCAGGAGGCAGATTCGAATCGCCTTGAAAGCCCAAGAAAAGAGGCAGAAGGTGGACAGTGATGCCCTTGGCCAAAAAGGGCGTATGCGTTTTTTCCTGAATATATTCAGGAAAAAACGCATACGCCCTTTTTGGCCAACCAAGCAACCTGGAAATGCAAATCAGCGCTCCAAAGAAGTCTCGCTTCCCAGCGGGCAAAAGGGCCATGCGGAAAAAAGTGTCCAAACCAGAAATGCAGGACCGGCCATGGAGAAATGGGAGCCTTGCTACGCTGATGGGTGGGATGTAAATTGCCAACAGCCACTCTGGAGAAGTGTACGGTGGGTCCTGACACATCTAAAAAACACAGCTTGGAGAGCATAGGGCACTTCCACTCATGGGCGTATAAATTGGGAAACTAAAAATCAGCAAGACACAGGCACCCCAATGTTTAGGGCTGCTCTGTTGACAAGAACCCCCACTTCATTACACCTTAAATATCCTAGGAAATAGAAAAATGGATAAAGAAGTTGAGGTCCTCATGTACAACGGAATATCACTCAGCCATGAAATCAACGTCATAAGGCTAGTAGCAGCACGATGAGTGGATTTAGGTCCGACGATTCTAAGTGAAATAAGTCACACAGAAAAAGACACTTATCATAAGATATCACTTCTAGAGGGAATGTAAAAACCGCTACACTTGAACTGAATTGCAAAACAGAACAGAGTCACACGTTTAGGAAACACACTATGGCTGCTGAACGGGAAAGGTGAGGTGGGGTGATGCATAAAACAAGGGTTTCAAATTAGCTCAGATACCGTTCAATAAACCCAATATGTAATAGACAAGACCTACTCCTTGCTCAGTGAACTGGACTCAACACCCCCTATTCACCACACAAGAATATATCTGACTAGTAAGAATCTTCAAACCTATGTATTGATATCTCTCTGTAAGTGAGTCAAGGGGGTGTAAAGCGGCATAAACACAGCCGAGAAAAGCAGCTAAACCCCATTATAAAAATAAATTACTTTTCAAAACCCGTGAAACAAAGACAGTGAAAGAGAGAGAAATTCTTACAAAATACATTCTGTGGCTGTGATGCAACCTGGATTGACCATATCTAGACCCACAGCTGATTGAGACATAGGGTGGACACTCTTGGGGCTGAGAGGTTTGATGAGGTTGGGTGAGCCAACGCAGATCCTTTAAAATAATACTGCATGGTACCATCCCATGGGTCCCAAATCTCCAGGTTCAAGGGCATCTTCCTACATCGAAAACATGCAAGAGAAGCTCAGAAGATGGTACACCGTGTGATCGGGAAAGGTTTCTAAAACGCACTTCATTTCTCATCTCCTGTGCTCGGGTTCGCCATTCCAGCCTCTTTACTAGCCATCTCCCTCCTCGGAGAATCAGCACCTTTAACCTCCTGTTCCGTACAGGTTGCAATTTGTCCTGAGGATGAACGGGAAGAGGGGGAACCAATGAGCGACTAGCTCTAGGGGTTGGGACAAGCACAGGTCACTCTATTTTCCCATCGGGAAGAAGAATTAACCACAAGCTCAGCCTGCCCCCCAGAACCAGAAGAGGGCCTGAAGCCATCCTGCACTTTTGCGGCCAGCTCCCAAAAAACCGACTGGAAAAATGGAGCTCAGGGGCACTGCAATTCACAAACCTGCAGAGTTATAAATGATAACTCTCGTCCACAAATATATTGAGGGAAGGCAACGAAGAGGATTTGAAAGCAAGGCAGAATTGCAGGAAACAGATTTCAGGAGGTAGATTCGAATCGCCTTGAAAGCACATGAAAAGCGGCAAAACGTGGACAATGATGCCCTTGGCCAAAAAGGGCATATGCGTGTTTTCCTGAATATATTCAGGAAAACACGCATACGCCCTTTTGGGCCAACCAGGCAACCTGGAAAGGCAAATCAGCGCTCCAAAGAAGTCTCGCTTCCCAGCGGGCAAAAGGGCCATGCGGAAAAAAGTGTCCAAACCAGAAATGCAGGACCGGCCATGGAGAAATGGGAGCCTTGCTACGCTGATGGGCGGGATGTAAATTGCCAACAGCCACTCTGGAGAAGTGTACGGTGGGTCCTGAAACATCTAAAAAACACAGCTTGGAGAGCATAGGGCACTTCCACTCATGGGCGTATAAATTTTGAAAACTAAGAATCAGCAAGACACAGGCACCCCAAAGTTTAGGGCTGCTCTGTTGACAAAAACCCCCACTTCATTTCACCTTATATATCCTAGGAAAGAGAAAAGTGGATAAAGAAGTTGTGGTCCTCATGTACAATGGAATATCCCTCAGCCATGAAATCCACGTCATAAGGCTAGTAGCAGCACGATGAGTGGAATTAGGTCCGACGATTCTAAGTGAAATAAGTCACACAGAAAAAGACACTTATCATAAGATATCCCTTATAGAGGGAATGTAAAAACCGCTACACTTGAACTGAATTACAAAACAGAACAGAGTCACACGTTTAGAAAACACACTATGGCTGCTGAACGGGAAAGGTGAGCTGGGGTGATGCATAAAACAAGGGTTTCAAATTAGCTCAGATACCGTTCCATAAACCCAATATGTAGTAGACAAGACCTACTCCTTGCTCAGTGAACTGGACTCAACACCCCCTATTCACCACACAAGATTATATCTGACTAGTAAGAATCTTCAAACCTATGTATTGATATCTCTCTGTAAGTGAGTCAAGGGGGTGTAAAGCGCCATAAACACAGCCGTGAAAAGCAGCTAAACCCCATTATAAAAATAAATTACTTTTCAAAACCCGTGAAACAAAGACAGTGAAAGAGAGAGAAATTCTTACAAAATTCGTTCAGGGGCTGTGATGCAACCTGGATTGACCATATCTAGACCCACAGCTGATTGAGACATAAGGGTGGACACTTTTGGGGCTGAGAGGTTTGGTGAGGTTGGGTGAGCCAACGCAGACCCTTTAAAGTAATACTGCATTGTACCCATCCCATGGGTCCCAAATCTCTAGGTTAAAGGGCATCTTCCTACATCGAAATCATGCATGAGAAACCCAAAACATGGTACACCATGTGATCGGGAAAGGTTTCTAAAACGCACCTCATTTCTCATCTCCTTGTGCTCGGGTTCGCCATTCCAGCCGCTTTACTAGCCATCTCCCTCCTTGGAGAATCAGCACCTTTAACCTCCTGTTCCGTACAGGTTGCAATTTGTCCTGAGGATGAATGGGAAGAGGGCGAACCAATGAGAGACTAGCTCTAGGTGTTGGGACAGGCACAGGTCACTCTATTTTCCCATCAGGAAGAAGAATTAAGCACAAGCTCAGCCTGCCCCCCAGAACCAGAAGAGGGCCTGAAGCAATCCTGCGCTTTTGCGGCCAGCTCCCAAAAAAGCGAGTTGAAAAATGGAGCTCAGGGGCACTGCAATTCACAAACTTGCAGAGTTTTAAATGATACCTCTCGTCCACAAATATATTAAGGGAAGGCAACGAAGAGGCTTTGAAAGCAAGGCAGAATTGCAGGAAACAGATTTCAGGAGGTAGATTCGAATCGCCTTGAAAGCACATGAAAAGCGGCAAAACGTGGACAATGATGCCCTTGGCCAAAAAGGGCGTATGCGTTTTTTCCTGAATATATTCAGGAAAAAACGCATACGCCCTTTTTGGCCAACCAAGCAACCTGGAAAGGCCAATCAGCGCTCCAAAGAAGTCTCGCTTCCCAGCGGGCAAAAGGGCCATGCGGAAAAAAGTGTCCAAACCAGAAATGCAGGACCGGCCATGGAGAAATGGGAGCCTTGCTACGCTGATGGGTGGGATGTAAATTGCCAACAGCCACTCTGGAGAAGTGTACGGTGTGTTCTGAAACATCTAAAAAACACAGCTTGGAGAGCATAGGGCACTTCCACTCATGGGCGTATAAATTGGGAAAACTAAAAATCAGCAAGACACAGGCACCCCAAAGTTTAGGGCTGCTCTGTTGACAAGAACCCCCACTTCATTACACCTTAAATATCCTAGGAAAGAGAAAAATGGATAAAGAAGTTGTGGTCCTCATGTACAATGGAATATCACTCAGCCATGAAATCCACGTCATAAGGCTAGTAGCAGCATGATGATTGGATTTAGGTACGACGATTCTAAGTGAAATAAGTCACACAGAGAAAGACACTTATCATAAGATATCACTTAGAGAGGGAATGTAAAAACCGCTACACTTGAACTGAATTACAAAACAGAACAGAGTCACACGTTCAGAAAACACACTTTGGCTGCTGAACGGGAAAGGTGAGGTGGGGTGATGCATAAAACAAGGGTTTCAAATTAGCTCCGATACCGTTCCATAAACCCAATATGTAAGAGACAAGACCTATTCCTTTTTCAGTGAACTGGACTCAACACCCCCTATTCACCGCACAAGAATATATCTGACTAGTAAGAATCTTCAAACCTATGTATTGATATCTCTCTGTAAGTGAGTCAAGGGGGTGTAAAGCAGCATAAACACAG
The DNA here is from genome assembly GCF_949987535.1 of Balaenoptera acutorostrata. NCBI lineage: Eukaryota > Metazoa > Chordata > Mammalia > Artiodactyla > Balaenopteridae > Balaenoptera > Balaenoptera acutorostrata. Next base: position 272,878 of record NW_026645841.1, on the reverse strand, counting down.
CCGTTAAAAGCAGCTAAACCCCATTATAAAAATAAATTACTTTTCAAAACCCGTGAAACAAAGGCAGTGAAAGAGAGAGAAATTCTTACAAAATTCGTTCAGGGGCTGTGATGCAACCTGGATTGACCATATCTAGACCCACAGCTGATTGAGACATAAGGGTGGACACTCTTGGGGCTGAGAGGTTCGGTGAGGTTGGGTGAGCCAACGCAGACCCTTTCAAGTAATACTGCATGGTACCCATCCCATGGGTCCCAAATCTCCAGGTTCAAGGGCATCTTCCTACGTCGAAAACAGGCATGAGAAACCCAGAAGATGGTACACCGTGTGATCGGGAAAGGTTTCTAAAACGCACCTCATTTCTCATCTCCTTTGCTCGGGTTCGCCATTCCAACCGATTTACTAGCCATCTCCCTCCTTGGAGAATCAGCACCTTTAACCTACTGTTCCGTACAGGTTGCAATTTGTCCTGAGGATGAACGGGAAGAGGGGGAACCAATGAGAGACTAGCTCTAGGTGTTGGGACAGGCACAGGTCACTCTATTTTCCCATCAGGAAGAAGAATTAAGCACAAGCTCAGCCTGCCCCCCAGAACCAGAAGAGGGCCTGAAGCAATCCTGCGCTTTTGCGGCCAGCTCCCAAAAAAGCGAGTTGAAAAATGGAGCTCAGGGGCACTGCAATTCACAAACCTGCAGAGTTTTAAATGATACCTCTCGTCCACAAATATATTAAGGGAAGGCAACGAAGAGGCTTTGAAAGCAAGGCAGAATTGCAGGAAACAGATTTCAGGAGGTAGATTCGAATCGCCTTGAAAGCACATGAAAAGCGGCAAAACGTGGACAATGATGCCCTTGGCCAAAAAGGGCATATGCGTTTTTTCCTGAATATATTCAGGAAAAAACGCATACGCCCTTTTTGGCCAACCAAGCAACCTGGAAAGGCCAATCAGCGCTCCAAAGAAGTCTCGCTTCCCAGCGGGCAAAAGGGCCATGCGGAAAAAAGTGTCCAAACCAGAAATGCAGGACCGGCCATGGAGAAATGGGAGCCTTGCTACGCTGATGGGTGGGATGTAAATTGCCAACAGCCACTCCAGAGAAGTGTACGGTGTGTTCTGAAACATCTAAAAACACAGCTTGGAGAGCATAGGGCACTTCCACTCATGGGCGTATAAATTGGGAAAACTAAAAATCAGCAAGACACAGGCACCCCAAAGTTTAGGGCTGCTCTGTTGACAAGAACCCCCACTTCATTACACCTTAAATATCCTAGGAAAGAGAAAAATGGATAAAGAAGTGGTGGTCCTCATGTACAATGGAATATCACTCAGCCATGAAATCCACGTCATAAGGCTAGTAGCAGCACGATGAGTGGATTTAGGTACGACGATTCTAAGTGAAATAAGTCACACAGAAAAAGACACTTATCATAAGATATCACTTAGAGAGGGAATGTAAAAACCGCTACACTTGAACTGAATTACAAAACAGAACAGAGTCACACGTTCAGAAAACACACTATGGCTGCTGAACGGGAAAGGTGAGGTGGGGTGATGCATAAAACAAGGGTTTCAAATTAGCTCAGATACCGTTCCATAAACCCAATATGTAAGAGACAAGACCTATTCCTTTTTCAGTGAACTGGACTCAACACCCCCTATTCACCGCACAAGAATATATCTGACTAGTAAGAATCTTCAAACCTATGTATTGATATCTCTCTGTAAGTGAGTCAAGGGGGTGTAAAGCGGCATAAACACAGCCGTGAAAAGCAGCTAAACCCCATTATAAAAATAAATTACTTTTCAAAACCCGTGAAACAAAGACAGTGAAAGAGAGAGAAATTCTTACAAAATTCGTTCAGGGGCTGTGATGCAACCTGGATTGACCATATCTAGACCCACAGCTGATTGAGACATAAGGGTGGACACTCTTGGGGCTGAGAGGTTCGGTGAGGTTGGGTGAGCCAACGCAGACCCTTTCAAGTAATACTGCATGGTACCCATCCCATGGGTCCCAAATCTCCAGGTTCAAGGGCATCTTCCTACGTCGAAAACAGGCATGAGAAACCCAGAAGATGGTACACCGTGTGATCGGGAAAGGTTTCTAAAACGCACCTCATTTCTCATCTCCTTTGCTCGGGTTCGCCATTCCAGCCGATTTACTAGCCATCTCCCTCCTTGGAGAATCAGCACCTTTAACCTCCTGTTCCGTACAGGTTGCAATTTATCCTGAGGATGAACGGGAAGAGGGCGAACCAATGAGAGACTAGCTCTAGGTGTTCGGACAGGCACAGGTCACTCTATTTTCCCATCAGGAAGACGAATTAACCACAAGCTCAGCCTGCCCCCCAGAACCAGAAGAGGGCCTGAAGCAATCCTGCACTTTTGCGGCCATCTCCCAAAAAAGCGACTTGTAAAATGGAGCTCAGGGGCACTGCAATTCACAAACCTGCAGAGTTATAAATGATAACTCTCGTCCACAAATATATTGAGGGAAGGCAACGAAGAGGATTTGAAAGCAAGGCAGAATTGCAGGAAACAGATTTCAGGAGGCAGATTCGAATCGCCTTGAAAGCCCAAGAAAAGAGGCAGAAGGTGGACAGTGATGCCCTTGGCCAAAAAGGGCGTATGCGTTTTTTCCTGAATATATTCAGGAAAAAACGCATACGCCCTTTTTGGCCAACCAAGCAACCTGGAAATGCAAATCAGCGCTCCAAAGAAGTCTCGCTTCCCAGCGGGCAAAAGGGCCATGCGGAAAAAAGTGTCCAAACCAGAAATGCAGGACCGGCCATGGAGAAATGGGAGCCTTGCTACGCTGATGGGCGGGATGTAAATTGCCAACAGCCACTCTGGAGAAGTGTACGGTGGGTCCTGAAACATCTAAAAAACACAGCTTGGAGAGCATAGGGCACTTCCACTCATGGGCGTATAAATTGGGAAACTAAAAATCAGCAAGACACAGGCACCCCAATGTTTAGGGCTGCTCTGTTGACAAGAACCCCCACTTCATTACACCTTAAATATCCTAGGAAATAGAAAAATGGATAAAGAAGTTGAGGTCCTCATGTACAACGGAATATCACTCAGCCATGAAATCAACGTCATAAGGCTAGTAGCAGCACGATGAGTGGATTTAGGTCCGACGATTCTAAGTGAAATAAGTCACACAGAAAAAGACACTTATCATAAGATATCACTTCTAGAGGGAATGTAAAAACCGCTACACTTGAACTGAATTGCAAAACAGAACAGAGTCACACGTTTAGGAAACACACTATGGCTGCTGAACGGGAAAGGTGAGGTGGGGTGATGCATAAAACAAGGGTTTCAAATTAGCTCAGATACCGTTCAATAAACCCAATATGTAATAGACAAGACCTACTCCTTGCTCAGTGAACTGGACTCAACACCCCCTATTCACCACACAAGAATATATCTGACTAGTAAGAATCTTCAAACCTATGTATTGATATCTCTCTGTAAGTGAGTCAAGGGGGTGTAAAGCGGCATAAACACAGCCGAGAAAAGCAGCTAAACCCCATTATAAAAATAAATTACTTTTCAAAACCCGTGAAACAAAGACAGTGAAAGAGAGAGAAATTCTTACAAAATACATTCTGTGGCTGTGATGCAACCTGGATTGACCATATCTAGACCCACAGCTGATTGAGACATAGGGTGGACACTCTTGGGGCTGAGAGGTTTGATGAGGTTGGGTGAGCCAACGCAGATCCTTTAAAATAATACTGCATGGTACCATCCCATGGGTCCCAAATCTCCAGGTTCAAGGGCATCTTCCTACATCGAAAACATGCAAGAAAAGCTCAGAAGATGGTACACCGTGTGATCGGGAAAGGTTTCTAAAACGCACCTCATTTCTCATCTCCTGTGCTCGGGTTCGCCATTCCAGCCTCTTTACTAGCCATCTCCCTCCTCGGAGAATCAGCACATTTAACCTCCTGTTCCGTACAGGTTGCAATTTGTCCTGAGGATGAACGGGAAGAGGGGGAACCAATGAGCGACTAGCTCTAGGGGTTGGGACAAGCACAGGTCACTCTATTTTCCCATCGGGAAGAAGAATTAACCACAAGCTCAGCCTGCCCCCCAGAACCAGAAGAGGGCCTGAAGCCATCCTGCACTTTTGCGGCCAGCTCCCAAAAAACCGACTGGAAAAATGGAGCTCAGGGGCACTGCAATTCACAAACCTGCAGAGTTATAAATGATAACTCTCGTCCACAAATATATTGAGGGAAGGCAATGAAGAGGATTTGAAAGCAAGGCAGAATTGCAGGAAACAGATTTCAGGAGGTAGATTCGAATCGCCTTGAAAGCACATGAAAAGCGGCAAAACGTGGACAATGATGCCCTTGGCCAAAAAGGGCATATGCGTGTTTTCCTGAATATATTCAGGAAAACACGCATACGCCCTTTTGGGCCAACCAGGCAACCTGGAAAGGGAAATCAGCGCTCCAAAGAAGTCTCGCTTCCCAGCGGGCAAAAGGGCCATGCGGAAAAAAGTGTCCAAACCAGAAATGCAGGACCGGCCATGGAGAAATGGGAGCCTTGCTACGCTGATGGGCGGGATGTAAATTGCCAACAGCCACTCTGGAGAAGTGTACGGTGGGTCCTGAAACATCTAAAAAACACAGCTTGGAGAGCATAGGGCACTTCCACTCATGGGCGTATAAATTTTGAAAACTAAGAATCAGCAAGACACAGGCACCCCAAAGTTTAGGGCTGCTCTGTTGACAAAAACCCCCACTTCATTTCACCTTATATATCCTAGGAAAGAGAAAAGTGGATAAAGAAGTTGTGGTCCTCATGTACAATGGAATATCCCTCAGCCATGAAATCCACGTCATAAGGCTAGTAGCAGCACGATGAGTGGAATTAGGTCCGATGATTCTAAGTGAAATAAGTCACACAGAAAAAGACACTTATCATAAGATATCCCTTATAGAGGGAATGTAAAAACCGCTACACTTGAACTGAATTACAAAACAGAACAGAGTCACACGTTTAGAAAACACACTATGGCTGCTGAACGGGAAAGGTGAGGTGGGGTGATGCATAAAACAAGGGTTTCAAATTAGCTCAGATACCGTTCCATAAACCCAATATGTAAGAGACAAGACCTATTCCTTTTTCAGTGAACTGGACTCAACACCCCCTATTCACCGCACAAGAATATATCTGACTAGTAAGAATCTTCAAACCTATGTATTGATATCTCTCTGTAAGTGAGTCAAGGGGGTGTAAAGCGGCATAAACACAGCCGTTAAAAGCAGCTAAACCCCATTATAAAAATAAATTACTTTTCAAAACCCGTGAAACAAAGGCAGTGAAAGAGAGAGAAATTCTTACAAAATTCGTTCAGGGGCTGTGATGCAACCTGGATTGACCATATCTAGACCCACAGCTGATTGAGACATAAGGGTGGACACTCTTGGGGCTGAGAGGTTCGGTGAGGTTGGGTGAGCCAACGCAGACCCTTTCAAGTAATACTGCATGGTACCCATCCCATGGGTCCCAAATCTCCAGGTTCAAGGGCATCTTCCTACGTCGAAAACAGGCATGAGAAACCCAGAAGATGGTACACCGTGTGATCGGGAAAGGTTTCTAAAATGCACCTCATTTCTCATCTCCTTTGCTCGGGTTCGCCATTCCAACCGATTTACTAGCCATCTCCCTCCTTGGAGAATCAGCACCTTTAACCTACTGTTCCGTACAGGTTGCAATTTGTCCTGAGGATGAACGGGAAGAGGGGGAACCAATGAGAGACTAGCTCTAGGTGTTGGGACAGGCACAGGTCACTCTATTTTCCCATCAGGAAGAAGAATTAAGCACAAGCTCAGCCTGCCCCCCAGAACCAGAAGAGGGCCTGAAGCAATCCTGCGCTTTTGCGGCCAGCTCCCAAAAAAGCGAGTTGAAAAATGGAGCTCAGGGGCACTGCAATTCACAAACCTGCAGAGTTTTAAATGATACCTCTCGTCCACAAATATATTAAGGGAAGGCAACGAAGAGGCTTTTAAAGCAAGGCAGAATTGCAGGAAACAGATTTCAGGAGGTAGATTCGAATCGCCTTGAAAGCACATGAGAAGCGGCAAAACGTGGACAATGATGCCCTTGGCCAAAAAGGGCGTATGCGTTTTTTCCTGAATATATTCAGGAAAAAACGCATACGCCCTTTTTGGCCAACCAAGCAACCTGGAAAGGCCAATCAGCGCTCCAAAGAAGTCTCGCTTCCCAGCGGGCAAAAGGGCCATGCGGAAAAAAGTGTCCAAACCAGAAATGCAGGACCGGCCATGGAGAAATGGGAGCCTTGCTACGCTGATGGGCGGGATGTAAATTGCCAACAGCCACTCTGGAGAAGTGTACGGTGGGTCCTGACACATCTAAAAAACACAGCTTGGAGAGCATAGGGCACTTCCACTCATGGGCGTATAAATTGGGAAACTAAAAATCAGCAAGACACAGGCACCCCAATGTTTAGGGCTGCTCTGTTGACAAGAACCCCCACTTCATTACACCTTAAATATCCTAGGAAATAGAAAAATGGATAAAGAAGTTGAGGTCCTCATGTACAACGGAATATCACTCAGCCATGAAATCAACGTCATAAGGCTAGTAGCAGCACGATGAGTGGATTTAGGTCCGACGATTCTAAGTGAAATAAGTCACACAGAAAAAGACACTTATCATAAGATATCACTTCTAGAGGGAATGTAAAAACCGCTACACTTGAACTGAATTGCAAAACAGAACAGAGTCACACGTTTAGAAAACACACTATGGCTGCTGAACGGGAAAGGTGAGCTGGGGTGATGCATAAAACAAGGGTTTCAAATTAGCTCAGATACCGTTCCATAAACCCAATATGTAATAGACAAGACCTACTCCTTGCTCAGTGAACTGGACTCAACATCCCCTATTCACCACACAAGAATATATCTGACTAGTAAGAATCTTCAAACCTATGTATTGATATCTCTCTGTAAGTGAGTCAAGGGGGCGTAAAGCGGCATAAACACAGCCGTGAAAAGCAGCTAAACCCCATTATAAAAATAAATTACTTTTCAAAACCCGTGAAACAAAGACAGTGAAAGAGAGAGAAACTCTTACAAAATTCGTTCAGGGGCTGTGATGCAACCTGGATTGACCATATCTAGATCCACAGCTGATTGAGACATAAGGGTGGGCACTCTTGGGGCTGAGAGCTTTGGTGAGGTTGTGGGAGCCAACGCAGACCCTTTAAAGTAATACTGCATGGTACCCATCCCATGGTTCTCAAATCTCTAGGTTAAAGGGCATCTTCCTACATCGAAAACATGCATGAGAAACCCAGAAGATGGTACACCGTGTGATCGGGAAAGGTTTCTAAAACGCACCTCATTTCTCATCTCCTTTGCTCGGGTTCACCATTCCAGCCGCTTTACTAGCCATCTCCCTCCTTGGAGAATCAGCACCTTTAACCTCCTCTTCCGTACAGGTTGCAATTTGTCCTGAGGATGAACGGGAAGAGGGCGAACCAATGAGAGACTAGCTCTAGGTGTTGGGACAGGCACAGGTCACTCTATTTTCCCATCAGGAAGAAGAATTAACCACAAGCTCAGCCTGCCCCCCAGAACCAGAAGAGGGCCTGAAGCAATCCTGCACTTTTGCGGCCAGCTCCCAAAAAAGCGAGTTGAAAAATGGAGCTCAGAGGCACTGCAATTCACAAACCTGCAGAGTTATAAATGATAAATCTCGTCCACAAATATATTGAGGGAAGTCAACGAAGAGGATTTGAAAGCAAGGCAGAATTGCAGGAAACAGATTTCAGGAGGTAGATTCGAATCGCCTTGAAAGCACATGAAAAGCGGCAAAACGTGGACAATGATGTCCTTGGCCAAAAAGGGCGTATGCGTTTTTTCCTGAATATATTCAGGAAAAAACGCATACACCCTTTTTGGCCAACCAAGCAACCTGGAAAGGCCAATCAGCGCTCCAAAGAAGTCTCGCTTCCCAGCGGGCAAAAGAGCCATGCGGAAAAAAGTGTCCAAACCGGAAATGCAGGACCAGCCATGGAGAAATGGGAGCCTTTCTACGCTGATGGGCGGGATGTAAATTGCCAACAGCTATTCTGGAGAAGTGTACGGTGTGTCCTGAAACATCTAAAAAACAGCTTGGAGAGCATAGGGCACTTCCACTCATGGGCGTATAAATTGGGAAAACTAAAATCAGCAAGACACAGGCACCCCAAAGTTTAGGGCTGCTCTGTTGACAAACACCCCCACTTCATTACACCTTAAATATCCTAGGAAAGAGAAAACTGGATAAAGAATTTGTGGTCCTCATGTACAATGGAATATCTCTCAGCCATGAAATCAACGTCATAAGGCTAGTAGCAGCACGATGAGTGGATTTAGGTCCGACGATTCTAAGTGAAATAAGTCACACAGAAAAAGACACTTATCATAAGATATCACTTATAGAGGGAATGTAAAAACCGCTACATTGGAACTGAATTACAAAACAGAACAGAGTCACACGTTCAGAAAACACACTATGGCTGCTGAAGCGGAAAGGTGAGGTGGGGTGATGCATAAAACAAGGGTTTCAAATTAGCTCAGATACCGTTCCATAAACCCAATATGTAATAGACAAGACCTACTCCTTGCTCAGTGAACTGGACTCAACACCCCCTATTCACCGCACAAGAATATATCTGACTAGTAAGAATCGTCAAACCTATGTACTGATATCTCTCTGTAAGTGAGTCAAGGGGGTGTAAAGCGGCATAAACACAGCCGTGAAAAGCAGCTAAACCCCATTATAAAAATAAATTACTTTTCAAAACCCGTGAAACAAAGACAGTGGAAGAGAGAGAAATTCTTACAAAATTCTTTCAGGGGCTGTGATGCAACCTGGATTGACCATATCTAGACCCACAGCTGATTGAGACATAAGGGTGGACACTCTTGGGGCTGAAAGGTTTGGTGAGGTTGTGTGAGCCAACGCAGACCCTTTAAAGTAATACTGCATTGTACCCATCCCATGGGTCCCAAATCTCTAGGTTAAAGGGCATCTTCCTACATCGAAATCATGCATGAGAAACCCAAAAGATGGTACACCATGTGATCGGGAAAGGTTTCTAAAACGCACCTCATTTCTCATCTCCTTGTGCTCGGGTTCGCCATTCCAGCCGCTTTACTAGCCATCTCCCTCCTTGGAGAATCAGCACCTTTAACCTCCTGTTCCGTACAGGTTGCAATTTGTCCTGAGGATGAACGGGAAGAGGGCGAACCAATGAGAGACTAGCTCTAGGTGTTGGGACAGGCACAGGTCACTCTATTTTCCCATCAGGAAGAAGAATTAACCACAAGCTCAGCCTGCCCCCCAGAACCAGAAGAGGGCCTGAAGCAATCCTGCACTTTTGCGTCCAGCTCCCAAAAAAGCGAGTTGAAAAATGGAGCTCATGGGCACTGCAATTCACAAACCTGCAGAGTTAAAAATGATAACTCTCGTCCACAAATATATTGAGGGAAGGCAACGAAGAGGATTTGAAAGCAAGGCAGAATTGCAGGAAACAGATTTCAGGAGGTAGATTCGAATCGCCTTGAAAGCCCATGAAAAGCGGCAAAACGTGGACAGTGATGCCCTTGGCCAAAAAGGGCGTATGCGTTTTTTCCTGAATATATTCAGGAAAAAACGCATATGCCCTTTTTGGCCAACCAAGTAACCTGGAAAGGCAAATCAGCGCTCCAAAGAAGTCTCGCTTCCCAGCGGGCAAAAGGGCCATGCGGAAAAAAGTGTCCAAACCAGAAATGCAGGACCGGCCATGGAGAAATGGGAGCCTTGCTCCGCTGATGGGCGGGATGTAAATTGCCAACAGCCACTCTGGAGAAGTGTACGGTGTGTCCTGAGACATCTAAAAAACACAGCTTAGGGAGTATAGGGCACTTCCACTCATGGGCGTATAAATTGGGAAAACTAAAATCAGCAAGACACAGGCACCCCAAAGTTTAGGGCTGCTCTGTTGACAAACACCCCCACTTCATTACACCTTATATATCCTAGGAAAGAGAAAAATGGATAAAGAAGTTGTGGTCCTCATGTATAATGGAATATCACTCAGCCATGAAATCAACGTCATAAGGCTAGTAGCAGCACGATGAGTGGATTTAGGTCCGACGATTCTAAGTGAAATAAGTCACACAGAAACAGACACTTATCATAAGATATCACTTATAGAGGGAATGTAAAAACCGCTACACTTGAACTGAATTACAAAACAGAACAGAGTCACACGTTCAGAAAACACACTATGGCTGCTGAAGCGGAAAGGTGAGGTGGGGTGATGCATAAAACAAGGGTTTCAAATTAGCTCAGATACCGTTCCATAAACCCAATATGTAATAGACAAGACCTACTCCTTGCTCAGTGAACTGGACTCAACACCCCCTATTCACCGCACAAGAATATATCTGACTAGTAAGAATCGTCAAACCTATGTACTGATATCTCTCTGTAAGTGAGTCAAGGGGGTGTAAAGCGGCATAAACACAGCCGTGAAAAGCAGCTAAACCCCATTATAAAAATAAATTACTTTTCAAAACCCGTGAAACAAAGACAGTGGAAGAGAGAGAAATTCTTACAAAATTCGTTCAGGGGCTGTGATGGAACCTGGATTGACCATAACTAGACCCACAGCTGATTGAGACATAAGGGTGGACACTCTTGGGGCTGAAAGGTTTGGTGAGGTTGGGTGAGCCAACGCAGACCCTTTAAAGTAATACTGCATGGTACCCATCCCATGGGTCCCAAATCTCTAGGTTAAAGGGCATCTTCCTACATCGAAAACATGCATGAGAAACCCAGAAGATGGTACACCATGTGATCGGGAAAGGTTTCTAAAACGCACCTCATTTCTCATCTCCTTGTGCTCGGGTTCGCCATTCCAGCCGCTTTACTAGGCATCTCCCTCCTTGGAGAATCAGCACCTTTAACCTCCTGTTCCGTACAGGTTGCAATTTGTCCTGAGGATGAACGGGAAGAGGGCGAACCAATGAGAGACTAGCTGTAGGTGTTGGGACAGGCACAGGTCACTCTATTTTCCCATCAGGAAGAAGAATTAACCACAAGCTCAGCCTGCCCCCCAGAACCAGAAGAGGGCCTGAAGCAATCCTGCACTTTTGCGTCCAGCTCCCAAAAAAGCGAGTTGAAAAATGGAGCTCATGGGCACTGCAATTCACAAACCTGCAGAGTTAAAAATGATAACTCTCGTCCACAAATATATTGAGGGAAGGCAACGAAGAGGATTTGAATGCAAGGCCGAATTCCAGGAAAAAGTTTTCAGGAGGTAGATTCGAATAAGCTTCAAAGCACATGAAAAGAGGCAAAACGTGGACAACGATGCCCTTGGCCAAAAAGGGCGTATGCGTTTTTTCCTGAATATATTCAGGAAAAAACGCATACGCCCTTTTTGGCCAACCAAGCAATCTGGAAAGGCAAATCAGCGCTCCAAAGAAGTCTCGCTTCCCATCGGGCAAAAGGGCCATGCGGAAAAATGTGTCAAAACCAGAAATGCAGGACCGGCCATGGAGAAATGGGAGCCTTGCGACGCTGATGGGTGGGATGTAAATTGCCAACAGCCACTCTGGAGAAGTGTACGGTGTGTCCTAAAACATCTAAAAAACACAGCTTAGAGAGCATAGGGCACTTCTACTCATGGGCGTATAAATTGGGAAAACTAAAAATCAGCAAGACGCAGGCACTCCAAAGTTTACGGCTGTTCTATAGACAGGAACCTCCACTTTATTACACCTTAAATATCGTAAGAAAGAGTAAAATGGATAAAGAAGTAGTGTTCCTCATGTACAATGGAATATCACTCAGCCATGAAATCAACGTCATAAGGCTAGTAGCAGCATGATGAGTGGATTTAGGTCCGACGATTCTAAGTGAAATAAGTCACACAGAAAAAGACACTTATCATAAGATATCACTTACAGAGGGAATTTAAAAACCGCTACACTTGAACTGAATTACAAAACAGAACAGAATCACACGTTTAGAAAACATACTATAGCTGCTGAACGGGAAAGGTGAGGTGGGGTGATGCATAAAACAAGGGTTTCAAATTAGCTCAGATACCGTGCCATAAACCCAATATGTAATAAAAAAGACCTACTCCTTACTCAGTGAACTGGACTCAACACCCCCCATTCACCGCACAGGAATATATCTGACTAGTAAGAATCTTTAAACCTATGTACTGATATCTCTCTGTAAGTAAGTCAATGGGGTGTAAAGCGGCATAAACACAGCCGTGAAAAGCAGCTAAACCCCATTATAAAAAGAAATTACTTTTCAAAACCCGTGAAACAAAGACAGTGAAAGAGAGAGAAATTCTTACAAAATTCGTTCAGGGGCTGTGATGCAACCTGGATTGACCAAATCTAGACCCACAGCTGATTGAGACATAAGGGTGGACACTCTTGGGGCTGAGAGGTTTGGTGAGCTTGGGTGAGCCAACGCAGACCCTTTAAAGTAATACTGCATGGTACCCATCCCATGGGTCCCAAATCTCCAGGTTCAAGGGCATCTTCCTACGTCGAAAACATGCATGAGAAACCCAGAAGATGGTACACCGTGTGATCGGGAAAGGTTTCTAAAACGCACCTGATTTCCTATCTCCTTGTGCTCTGGTTCGCCGTTCCAGCCCTTTACTAGCAATCTCCCTAATTGGAGCATCAGCACCTTTAACCTCCAGTTCCGTACAGGTTGCAATTTGTCCTGAGGATGAACGGGAAGAGGGGGAACCAATGAGAGACTAGCTCTAGGTGTTGGGACAGGCACAGGTCACTCTATTTTCCCATCAGGAAGAAGAATTAACCACAGGCTCAGCCTGGCACATGGAACCAGAATAGGGCTTGAAGCAATCCTGCGCTTTTGCGTCCAGCTCCCAAAAAAGCGAGTTGAAAAAAGGAGCTCAGGGGCAGTGCAATTCACAAACCTGCAGAGTTACAAATGATAACTCTCATCCACAAATAAATTGAGGGAAGTCAACGAAGAGGCTTTGAAAGCAAGGCAGAATTGCAGGAAACAGATTTCAGGAGGTAGGTTTGAATCACCTTGAAAGCACATGAAAAGCGGCAAAACGTCGACAGTGATGCCCTTGGCCAAAAAGGGCGTATACTTTTTTTCCAGAATATATTCAGGAAAAAACGCATACACCCTTTTTGGCCAACCAAGCAACCTGGAAAGGCAAATCAGCGCTACAAAGTAGTCTTGCCTCCCATCGGTCAAAAGGGCCATGCTGAAAAAAGTGTCAAAACCAGAAATGCAGGACAGGCCATGGAGAAATGGGAGCCTTGCTATGCTGATGGGCGGGATGTAAATTGCCAACAGCCACTCTGGAGAAGTGTATGATGTGTCCTGAAACATCTAAAAAACACAGCTTAGAGAGCATAGGGCACTTCCACTCATGGGTGTATAAATTGGGAAAACTAAAAATCAGCAAGACACAGGCACCCCAAAGTTTAGGGCTCCTCTGTTGACAAGAACCTCCTCTTCGGAACACCTTTTAATATCCGAGGAAAGTGAAAAATGGATAAGAAGTTTTCGTACTTATGTACAATAGAATATCACTCAGCCATGAAATCAATGTCATAAGGCTAGGAGCAGCAAGATGAGTCATTTAGGTACTATGATTCTAAGTGAAATAAGTCACGCAGAAAAGGACACTTATCATAAGATATCACTTATAGAGGGAATGTAAAAACCGCTACACTTGAACTGAATTACAAAACAGAACAGAGTCACTCATTTAGAAAACATAGTATGGCTGCTTAACTGTAAAGGTGAGGTGGCGTGATGCATAAAACAAGGGTTTCAAATTAGCTCACATACCGTTCCATAAACCCAATATATAATAGACAAGACCTACTCCTTGCCCAGTGAACTGGACTCAACACCCCCTATCACCACACAAGAATATATCTGACTAGTAAGAATCTTCAAACCTATGTATTGATATCTCTCTGTAAGTGAGTCAAGTGGGTGTAAAGCGGCATAAACACAGCAGTGAAAAGCAGCTAAACCCCATTATAAAAATAAACTACTTTTAAATACCCATGAAACAAAGACAGTGAAAGAGAGAAAAATTCTCACACAATTCATTCAGGGGCTGTGATGCAACCTGGACAGACCACATCTAGACCTACAGCTGGATGAGACATAAGGCTGGACACTCTTGGGGCTGACAGGATTGGTGAGGTTGGGTGAGCAATCGCAGACCCTTTAAAGTAATACTGCCTGGTACTCATTCCATGAGTCCCAAATCTCCAGGTTCAACGGAATCTTCCTACACTAAAAATATGCATGGGAAACCCAGAGAATGGTACATCATGTGATCGAGAAAGGTTTCTAAAAGGCACCTCATTTCTCATCTCCTGATGCTCTGTATTGCCATTCCTGCCACTTTACTAACAATCTCCCCACTTGGAGAATCAGCACCTTTCACCCCCTGTTTCATCCAGGTTGCAAATTGCCGTGAGGATGAACGGGAATCGGGGGAACCAATGAGAGACTAGCTCTAAGTGTTGGTAAATGCACAGGTCACTCTAATTTCCCAACAGGAAGAAGAATTAAACGCAGCCTTGGCCTGCTCCCTAGAACCAGAATAGGGCCTGAAGCAATCCCGCGGATTTGCGGCCAGCTCCCAAAAAGCGAGTTGAAAAATAGAGTTCACGGTCACTGCAATTCACAAACCTGCAGAGTTATAAATGATAACTCTCGTCCAAAAATATATTGAAGGAAGGCAGCGAAGAGGATTTCAAAGCAAGGGAAAATTGCAGGAAACTGATTTCAGGAGGTAGATACGAATCGCCCCTAAAGCACATGAAAAGCTTCAAAACGTCGAAAACGGTGCACTTGTCCCAAAAGGGCGTATGCGTTTTTTCCTGAATATATACAGGAAAAAACGCATACGCCCTTTTGGGCCAACCGAGCAAGCTGTAAATGCAAATCAGCACTACAAAGAAGTCTCACTTCCCATCGGTCAAAAGCGTCATCCTAAAAAAGTGTAAAAACCAGAAATGCAGGACAGGCCTTGGAGAAATGAGAACCTCGTTACGCTCTTGGGCGGGATGAAAATTGCCAACAGCCTCTGTGGAGAAGTGTATGGTTTGTCCTGAAACATCTAGGAAACAGCTTAGAGAGCATAGGGCACTTCCACTCATGGCTGTATAACTTGGGAAAACTAAAAATCAGCAAGACACAGGCACCCCAAATTTTAGGGCTGCTCTGTTTTCAAGAACCTCCACTTCGGTACACCTTAAATTTCCCAGGAAAGAGGAAAATGGATAAAGAAGTTGTGGTACTTATGTACAATGGAATATGACTCATCCATGAAATCAATGTCCTAAGGCTACTAGCAGCATGATGAGTGGATGTAGGTACGATGATTCTAAGTGAAATAAGTCACACAGAAAAAGACACTTATCAAAAGGTATCACTTGTAGAGGGATTGTAAAAACCGTTACACTTGAACTGAATTACAAAACAGAACAGAATCACACATTTAGAAAACACACTATGGCTGCTTAACGGGAAAGGTGAGGTGGGGTGATGCATGAAACAAGGGTTTCAAATTAGCTCAGATACCGTTCCATAAACCCAATATGTAATAGACAAGACCTACTCCTTGCTCACTGAACTGGATTCAACACCCCCTATTCACCGCACAAGACTATATGTGACTAGTAAGAATCTTAAACCCTATGTATTGATATCTCTCTGTAAGTGAGTCAAGTGGGTGTAAAGCGGCATAAACACAGCAGTGAAAAGCAGCTAAAACCCATTATAAAAATAAACTACTTTTAAATACCCATGAAACAAAGACGTTGAAAGACAGAGAAATTCTCACACAATTCATTCAGGGGCTGTGATGCAACCTAGATTGACCATATCTAGATCCACAGCTGGATGAGACATAAGGGTGGACACTTTTGGGGCTGAAGGCTCCTTCCCTAGTTACCAGATTGGGGAATGTGGAAAGGCTGCCGCCCTCCGGCCGTTACCTGCCAAAGCAGCTTTCAAATCTGTGCTAATGGTCACTTCATATGAACAAGTACTTCAGGGCTGTAAATGAAACCTGCCTTCAAAATGTCTTGAGGGAGATAATGGCCCAAAATTTTCAAAATGTGACACTTACTTTAATAAAACACTTTGAAGAACTAAGCTGTAATCACAGTTTGATAAATAGAAAGGGCATGCTTTAAAGCTCAATTTCAACAGATTTTGGGACACATGCAAATTCAACCACAGAGAGGTATCAGCTCGCACCTGTTAGAATAACCATCAGCAAGAAAACTACAAACAATAAATATTGAAGGTGTTTTGGAGAAATGCATACCCTCAATTTTAAGTGGGACGTAATCTGGAAAGAGCCACCAATGAGAACTGAATGGTGGTGCCTTTAAAACGTACACACTGAGCTACCATATGATACAGCAAGCCCACTCCTTGGCCTATAACATTAGATAGAACTGGAAAGACACAGCCAAGCAAATATGCATTGCAGCAGTATTACAATAGCCAAGACATGGAGGCAACCAGAAAGTCCATCAAGAGGTGCGTGGCCAAAGAAGAACTGGTACACGTACAGATGGAATATTAGCCAGGGAAAAAAATGAAACAATGCCATTTACAGCACCATGTATGATTCTTGAGGTAATCAGGCAAATTGTACTAAGTCAGAAAGCCAAAGACACATATCCTATAATATCACTTATAGGTCTTAGCTAAAAATTCATACCAATGAAGATATTTCCACAGAGAAATGCAATCACAGATTCATTAAACAAACTTATGGTTCACCAAATGGAAAGGTGTGAGGATTGGATACATTAGGATATTGGGGTTAAGATAGATATAGAAACACATGTGAAATATGTAATCACCAAAGACCTATGTAATACCAAGACAAGACTGCTCAACATTGTGTCATAACCTACATGGGAAAATGATCCAAAGAAGAATAGATATATGTATATGTTTAAAAGAACCACATCTTGCACACCTAGAAGAAACAAAACATTTTAATCAAATTTGCTCTGACAAAAAATAAAAATTAGATTAAAAAAAAACAAGAAGTAGTGAGACATAAACTTAAGGGGCTTTTTGCTGGCACATTGCATTCTAATTTACAACCAGAGCATGAATTCCATTAAGGCTCTGTCATCACTAATAAAGCAGCTTTATAAGCAATGTTGAAGGTAGCTTAAAAGAAGTCTCACTAATTATTGATAGTAACAAGGAAACAAAGAAAAGTAAAAATCTCACTGCAAAAAGTATACATAGGGTAAGGATAGTAGATCAAACACTTATTAAACTTCTGTAAAGAATAAAAGACAACAGTAGTATGTTTTTTTAAAAAGAGAGGGCCCAAATAAATCTGAAATGAAAGAGATGATGTTACAACAGACAGACACCACAGAAATACAAAGTATCCTAAGATACACACAGGGTAACTCAGGGCTCAGACTGGACAGAGCTCACTCTCCAGTCCCCTGCACATGACTTACAGGAGCCTCAGGAACTGAGGAGGGGGTCCCTGAGGAGAGGCTCAAGATAGAATATGGTAGGCATTAACATGACTGCATTCATCTTAAACATGCCTGAACTACATTCACACGAGATGATTTTGTCCTGTATGTACATGGGCACCTCTAGTCGGAACTGCAGATCTTTGGCTTCAACACCTCTACTGACAACGTTAGCTTCACCTACTGTGGACCGTCTCCTATAGGATTTCTAGAACCACAAAACATCGAAGCTTCACAGGACCCAGAGTCTGTGCGACTCCACGCAGAGTCTCAGAGTCTCAACTCCACTCAGATACTCCACTCATGGAGGGCACAAACAAAGTAGTGTGCACATCAGGACCCAGGGGAAGAAGCAGTGACCCTGTAGGAGAATGACCAGAACTACCTGCTACTTTTAGAGGGTCTCCTGCAGAGGCAGGTGGTGGCTGTGGCTGTGGCTCACCGTGAGGACAACGACACTGGCAGCAGAAGTTCTGGGAAATACTCCTTGGTGTGAGCCCTCCCAGAGTCCGCCATTAGCCCCACCAAGAGCAAGGTAGGCTCCAGTGCTGGGTCGCCTCAGGCCAAACCACCAACAGGGAGGGAACCCAGCCCCATGCATCAGCAGACAAGCGGATTAAACTTTTTATTAAAGTTTTATTTAATCCACAGACAAGCGGATTAAAGCTCTGCCCACCAAAGCAACACCCAGCTCTACCCACCACCAGTCCCTCCCATCAGGAAGCTTGCACAAGCCTCTAAGATAGACTCATCCACCAGAGAGCAGACAGCAGAAGCAAGAAGAACTACAATTCTGCAGCCTGTGGAAGGAAAACCACATTCACAGAAAGATAGACAAAATGAAAAGGCAGAGGACTTTATACCAGATCAAGGAACAAGATAAAAACCCCAGAAAAAAAAAAAAAACGAAATGACGTGGAGATAGGGAACCTTCCCGAAAAAGAATTCAGAATAATGATAGTGAAGTTGAGCCAAGACCTTGGAAAAAGAAAGGAGGCAAAGATGGAGAAGACACAAAAAATGCTTAACAAAGACCTAGAAGAATTAAGGAACAAACACCTAGAAGAATTAAAGAACAAACAAACAGAGGTGAACAATGTAATAACTGAAATGAAAAATATACTAGAAGGAATCAGTAGCAGAATAACTGTGGCAGAAGAACGGATAAGTGACCTGGAAGACAGAAAGGTGGGAATCACTGCCATGGAACAGAATAAAGAAAAAGAATGAAAATAAATGAAGACACCCCAAGAGTCCTCTGGGACAACATTAAACACAACAACATTCGCATGATAGGGGTCCCAGAAGGAGAAGAGAGAGAAAGGACCCGAGAATATATTTGAAGAGATTATGGTCAAAAACTTCCCTAGCATGGGAAAAGAAATAGCCACCCAAGTCCAGAAGCACAGAGAGTCCCAGGCAGGATAAACCGAAGGAGAAAAATGACAAGACACATAGTAATCAAATTGACAAAAATTAACGACAAAGAAAAATTATTGAAAGCAGCAAGGGAAAAATGACAAATAACATACAAGGGAACTCCCATAAGGATAACAGCTGATTTCTCAGCAGAAAATCTACAAGCCAGAAGGGAGTGGCATGATCAATTTAAAGTGATGAAAGGGAAGAACCTACAACCAAGAGTACTCCACCCTGCAAAGGTCTCATTCAGATTTGATGGAGAAATCAAAAGCCTTACAGACAAGCAAAAGCTAAGAGAATTCAGCACCATGAAACCAGCTCTACCCCAAATGCTAAAGGAACTTCTCTAAGTGGGAAACACAAGAGAAGAAAAGGACCCACCAAGACAACCCCATAACAATTAAGAAAATAGTAATAGGAACATACATATCGATAATTACCTTAAACGTGAATGCACTAAATGTTCCAACCAAAAGACACAGGCTCGCTGAATGGATACAAAAACAAGACCCATATATATGCTGTCTACAAGAGACCCATTTCAGACCTAGGGACACACACAGACTGAAAGTGAGGCGATGGAAAAATATATTCTATGCAAATGAAAATCAAAAGAAAGCTGGAGTAGCAATACTCATATCAGATAAAATAGACTTTAAAATAAAGAATGTTACAAGAGACAAGGAAAGACAGTACATAATGGTCAAGGGATCAATCCAAGAAGAAGATATAACAATTATAAATATATATGTACCCAACATAGGAGCACCTCAATGTATAAGGCAACCGCTAACAGCTATAAAAGAGGAAATCAACAGTAACACAATAATAGTGGGGGACTTTAACAGCTCACTTACACCAGTGGAGATCAGCCAGACAGAAAATTAATAAGGAAACACAAGCTTTAAATGACACAATAGACCAGATAGAGTTAATTGATATTTATAGGACATTCCATCCAAAAACAGCAGATTACACGTTCTTCTTAACTGCACACGGAACATTCTCCAAGATAGATCACATCTTGGGTCACAAAGCCTCAGTAAATTTAAGAAAACTGAAATCATGTCAAGCAGCTGTTCCAACCACAATGCTATGAGATTAGAAATCAATTACACGGAAAAATACCGTAAAAAACACAAACACATGGAGGCTAAACAATACGTTACTAAATAACCAAGAGATCACTGAAGAAATCAAAGAGGAAATCAAAAACTACCTAGAGACAAATGACAACAAAAACACGATGATCCAAAACCTATGGGATGCAGCAAAAGCAGTTCTAAGAGGGAAGTTTATAGCAATACAAGCCTACCTCAAGAAACAAGAAAAATCTCAAATAAACAATCTAACCTTACACCTAGAGGAACTAGAGAAAGAAGAACAAAACCCAAAGTTAGTAGAAGGAAAGAAATCTTAAAGATCAGAGCAGAAATAAATGAAATAGAAACAAAGAAAATGAAAGCAAAGATCAATAAACCTAAAAGCTGGTTCTTTGAGAAGATAAGCAATAATGATCAACCTTTAGCCAGACTCAAGAAAAAGAGGGAGAGGACTCAAATCAACAAAATTAGAAGTGAAAAAGGAGAAGTTACAACAGACACCACAGGAATACAAAGCATCCTAAGAGACTACTACAAGCAAATCTATGCCAATAAAATGGACAACCTGGAAGAAATGGACAAATTCTTAGAAAGGGATAACCTTCCAAGACTGAACCAGGAAGAAATAGAAAATATGAACAAACCTATCACAAGCAATGAAATTGAAACTGTGATTAAAAATCTTCCAACAAACAAAAGTCCAGAACCGGATGGCATCACAGGTGAATTCTATCAAACATTTAGAGAAGAGCTAACACCCAACCTTCTCAAATTCTTCAAAACAATTGCAGGGGAAGGAACACTCCCAAACTCATTCTATGAGACCACCATCACCCTGATACCAAAATCAGACAGAGATACTACAAGGAAAGAAAATTATAGACCAATATCACTGATGAATATAGATGTAAAAATCCTCAACCAAATACTAGCAAACAGAATCGAACAACACATTAAAAGGATCATACACCATGATCAAGTGGGGTGTATCCCAGGGATGCAAGGATTCTTCAATATACACAAATCAATGTGAATACACCATATTAACAAATTGTAGAATAAAACCATATGATCATCTCAATAGATGAAGGAAAAGATTTTGTGAAAATTCAACACCCATTTATGATAAAAACTCTGCAGAGTGTGGGCATAGAGGGAAACTACCTCAACATAATAAAGGCCATATATGACAAACCCGCAGCAAACACCATTCTCAATGGTGAAAAACTGCAAGCGTTTCCTCTAAGATCAGGAACAAGACGAGGATGTCCACTCTCACCACTGCTATTCAACATAGTTTTGGAAGTCCTAGCCATGGCAATCAGAGAAGAAAAAGAAATAAAAGGAATACAAAAAGGAAAAGAAGGAGTACAATTGTCACTGTTTGCAGATGACATGATATCATAGATAGAGAATCCTAAAGATGCCACCAGAAAACCACTGGAGCTAATCAATGAATCTGGTAAAGTTGCAGGATACAAAATTAATGCACAGAAATTGCTTGCATTCCTATACACTAACAATGAAAGATCAGAAAGAGAAATTAAGGAAACAATCCCATTACCACTGCAACAAAAAGAATAAAATACCTAGGAATAAACCTACCTAAGGAAGTAAAAGACCTGTACTCAGAAAACTATAAGACACTGATGAAAGAAATCAAAGATGATATAAACAGATGGAGACATATACCATGTTCTTGGATTAGAAGAATCAATATTGTGAAAATGACTATACTACTCAAAGCAATCTACAGATTTAATGCAATCCCGATCAAAATACCTTTGGCATTTTCTACGGAACAAGAAAAAAAAATCTTAAAATTTGTAGGGAGACACAAAAGACCTTGGATAGCCAAAGCAGTCTTCAGGGGGAAAAAAAAGAGCTGGAGGAATCAGACTTCCAGACTTCAGACTATATTACAAAGCTACAGTAATCAAGATAATATGGTACTGACACAAAAACAGAAATATAGGTCAATAGAACAGGATAGAAAGCACAGAGATAAACCCACATACCTATGGTTAACTAATCTATGACAAAGGAGGCAAGGGTATACAACGGAGAAAAGACAGTGTCTTCAGTAAGTGGTGCTGGGAAAACTGGACAGCTACATGTAAAAGAATGAAATTAGAACACTCCCTAACACCATACACAAAAATAAACTCAAAATGGATTAGAGACCTAAATATAAGACCAGCCACTATAAAAGTCTTAGAGGAAAACATAAGCAGAACAGTCTATGACATAAATCACAGCAAGATCCTTTTTGACCCACCTCCTAGAGAAATGGAAATAAAAACAAAAATAAAAAAATGGGACCTAATGAAACATAAATTCTTTTGCACAGCAAAGGAAAACATAAGCAAGATGAAAAGACAACCATCAGAATGGGAGAAAATATTTTCAAATGAAGCAAATGGCAAAGGATTAATCTCCAAAAAGCAGCTCATGTAGCTCAATATCACAAAACCTAACAACCCAATCCAAAAATGGGCAGAAGACCTAAATAGACATTTCTCCAAAGAAGATATACAGGTTGCCAACAAACACATGAAAGATGCTGAACATCACTAATCATTAGAGAAATGCAAATCAAAACTACAGCGAGGTATCACCTCACACCAGTCAGAATGGCCATCATCAAAAAATCTACCAACAATAAATGCTGGAGAGGCATTAATTGGAGAAAAGGGAACCCTCTTGCACTGTTGGTGGGAATGTAAATTGATATAGCCACTAGGGAGAACGGTATGAAGGTTCCTTAAAAACTAAAAATAGAACTACCATACAACCCAGCAAACCCACTCCTGGACATTTACCCTGAGAAAACCATAATTCAAAAAGAGTCATGTACCACAATGTTCACTGTAGCTCTATTTACAATAGCCAGGACATGGAAGCAACCTAAGTGTCCATCAACAGATAAATGGATAAAGAAGATGTGGCACATATATACAATGGAACATGATTCAGCCATAAAAAGAAACGAAATTGAGTTATTTTTAGTGAGGTGGATGGATCTAGAGTCTGTCCTACAGAGTGAAGTAAGTCAGAAAGAGAAAAACAAACACCGTATGCTAACACATATATATGGAATCTAAAAAAAAAAGTTTATGTAGAACCTAGGGGCAGGAAAGGATTAAGGACACAGACGTAGAGAAAGGACTTGAGGACATGGGGAGGGGGTAGGGTAAGCTGGGACAAAGTGAGAGAGTGGTATGGACATATATACAGTACCAAATGTAAAATTGATAGCTACTGGGAAGCAGCCACATAGCACAGGGAGACCAGCTCTGTGCTTTGTGACCACCTAAAAGGGTGGGATAAGGGAGTGAGAGGGAGGTGCAAGAGGGAGGGGATATGGTGTTATATGTATACGCATAGCTGATTCAGTTTTTTATACAGCAGAAACTAACACACAATTGTAAAGCAATTATACTCCATTAAAGATGTAAAAGAAAAAAAAAAAAAAGGAAAGCCCAGAGATAAACCTACACACCTATGACCCACTAATCTATGACAAAGGAGGCAAGGATATACAATGGAGAAAAGACAGTCTCTTCAATAAGTGGTGCTGGGAAAAATGGACAGCTACATGTAAAAGAATGAAATTAGAACACTCCCTAACACCATACACAAAAAATAAACTCAAAATGCATTAGAGACCAAAATGTAAGACCGGACACTAGAAAACTCTTAGAGGAAAACATAGGAAGAATACTCTTTGATATAAATCACAGCAAGGTCTTTTTTGATCCACCTCCTAGAGTAATGGAATAAGAAACAATAATAAACAAATGGGAGCAAATGAAACCTAAAAGCTTTTGCAAAGCAAAGGAAACTACAAACAAGACGAAAAGACAACCCTCAGAATGGGAGAAAATATTTGCAAACGAATCAATGGACAAAGGATTAATCTCCAATGTATATAAACAGCTCATGCAGCTCAACAGTAAAAAAACAAACAACCCAATCCAAAAATGGGCAGATGACGTAAATAGACATTTGTCCCAAGAAGACATACAGATGACCAAGAAGCACATGAAAAGCTGCTCAACATCACTAATTATTAGAGAAATATAAACCAAAACTACAATGAGTTATCACCTCACACGAGTTAGAATGGGCATCATCAGAAAATCTACAAACAACAAATGCTGGAGAGGGTGTGGAGAAAAGGGAACCCTCTTACACTATTTGTGGGAATGTAAGTTGATACAGTCACTATGGAGAACAGTATGGAGGTTCCTTAAAAAACTAAAAATAGAATTACCGTGTGACCCAGCAATCCCACTACTGGCCATATACCCAGAGAAAACCATAATTCAAAAAGACATATTCACCACAATGTTCACTGCAGCACTATTTACAATAGCCAGGTCATGGAAGCAACCTAAATGCCCATAGACAGATGAACGGAAAAGATGTGCTACATATATAAAATGCAATATTTCTCAGCCATAAAAAGGAATGAAATTGGGTCATTTGTAGAGACGTGGATAGATCTAGAGACTGTCATACAGAGTGAAGTAAGTCAGAAAGAGAAAAACAAATATCGTATATTAACGCATACATGTGGAACCTAGAAAAATGGTACAGATGAGCCGGTTTGCAAGGCAGAAATAGAGACACAGATGTAGAGAACAAATGTATGGACACCAAGGGGGGAAAGTGGCAGGGTGGTGGTGGTGGGATGAATTGCGAGCCTGGGATTGACATATATACACTTATATGTATAAAATAGATAACCAATAAGAACCTGCTGTATAAAAAAATGAATAAAATAAATTCAAAAATTAAAAAATAATTAATACTTAAAAAAATAAAACAGAAAAAAAAGTTCTGTCCTTCCCATAGACGTATTTATATGAATGAATTATTTCCATGCTTATATCCATAAATACAAAAAGAGGAATAAAATTTACCTTGAACCAAAAAAGAAAAAAAAAAAACAGAACCCACTGGTCATACAGAGGAAAACCCTATCAGGGCACTTGCTCCAGTGGTAAACAATTCTGAAGTTGGTCACAGGTGGGGAATCATTTCCCATGCAGCCAGCAGCCCCAACACAAGGAGCGTCCTCATTGCAAAGCTGGGGGACCGTGAGGAGGCGTCTCTGAGTAAATGTGAGCTGAGCCCCAGGCCAGTTGCTGCTGAACTTTTCCCACCCTTCCCAGGTAAAACACCTGAATGTGTGCAAAGACTTTAAAAGCTAGAGGAAGGGGCTTGGACACGCAGGCCGACTTGGTGCCTGCAGGCCAGCCAGGATGGTCCTGGCCCTGGGCACTCGTCTGGAAGCTTTCCATTTCCCTGCCTGAGGTACCCCTCCTGTCCCGGCCCCCACTGCTTTTTTCCTTCCTCACCTCTGCCCGGGGAGAAATTCCAGCAGCAAGTATGGGTGACACATCCTCTTCTTTAGCAGGTGGCAGCAGGGCAACTCCTTCAGGAAGTCCAGCAGAGCCCCAGTCACACCGGGCCACTCATAGAGCCACGGGCCCTACTCCCTCCCACCATCCCAACCCCGAGACTGCTGACGGGGCAGAGAATATGGCGTCAGGCACAGCTGCAGAGGCTTTTGCTGCCTGGAGGGGTGTTTATATTGACCTCAACCCAGGCACACCTGGGAAGGGCTGGCCGGCCGGGTCAGGCTGCCAAGGTCAGCCAATCCTCGCCCCTCAGGGGCTCAGAGTTGCAGAAAATGGGCCTTGCTGCACCGGCCAGATCCAAGGAACAGGTGTAGGGTCCCGAGAGTCAGGATAGATAAGGGGCGGCAGCCCTGGCTTGTTTTCTAATCATTTCATCTGGTCCATGAGTGGGAGACAACTTCAAGAAGACCCTCTGCTAATGAGAGGAACCCAGGAGTCAGGGAGAGGAGGGGTGGTGGGTGCAGACAGAGGCCTGGTGCCCCGGATGCAGTGGAAGCCCCTGGAAGACCAGGCAGAGGGAGGCTGCACAGAGTGAAGCCTAGGGTCACAGACCTGTTGGAGCTGCTGTTTGTTAGTTCAAGCTCTGCTCTGAGGTGCTCTGTGTCAGCTCTGAGCTACAGTTGTGGTGGGGGTGCTCTGCAATGAGGGCTATGTGCACGGTTCCTGTGTGCCCAGCCCTGCCAGGGTACCTGTCCAGGGGAGCTCCATATCCAGAGAGGGGCCTGCCCATGAGAGCCCTGTGGGCTGCTGCGTACCTGCCCAGGTGAGCTCCATAACCTGGGAGGGGCCTGACCATGAGGGCCCCATGGGCTGCTGGGTACCTGCCCAGGTGAGCTCCATATCCTGGGAGTGGCCTAACACCGAGAGCCCCATGGGCAGCTGGGTACCTGCCCAGGTGAGCTCCATATCCTGTGAGGGGCCCGACCACAAGAGCCCCGTGGGCTGCTGGGTACCTGGTAGAGGACGCCAGGACAGTCAGTGAAGCCACAGAGGATATACATCTAGTAGTTCCAAATTCCTACACCCTGCTGGTCATTCTACCATCCAGCAGGACATGGTATTCTGTATTAGACTTCAATGATGCCTTCTTCTGTATTCCATTAGTCCCAGAGTCACAAGAAATTTTGGCTGTGAGTGGCAGGACTCAACATACAACAAAAGCAATGCTGCTGGGCCGTCCTGCCCCAGGGGTTCAAAAATTCCCACACCATCTTTTGGGAAACGTTAGCTAAAGACCTAAAAGATCTACCTCTGGAGAAGGGAACCCTCCTTCAATATGCAGATGACATTCTGATCACCAGCCCGACTAAGGAGGCCTCTGAACTACCTAGCCAATAAAAGATAGAAGGTGTCCAAGAAAAAGGCTCAAATATCACAAACTAAGGTGACCTTCCTGGGTTTCATTCATACAGAAGGTCGGAGAAGCCCACCCCAGGAAAGGGAAGAAGCCATTTGCTGCCTCACCCTTCCTGAATCTAGAAGACAGCTTAGGGGATCCTGGGGAGACCGGGGTTTGCTGCATCTGGATCCGTAACTACAGTCTAATAGCTGGGCCTCTATATGAAACACTGAAAGGAAAAGATGATGATCCTTTTGAATAGAATCCAGAAGCGGCCCTTCAAGAAGGGAAAGTGCAGTCAATTCAGACCCTTGCCCTGGACCTCCCTAAGTTAGCTAAACCCTTTGACCTTTACATTCCTGGTCCAAGGCAAATCGCCCTTGGAGTATTAGTGCAAAAACTGGGACCACTTGAAATGGAACAATGCAAGAATGCCCTCCAGGCATTGACCAGCCACCCCATCCGACCAGGATACTGGGGGTATCTAAAAACCTGGAAATCAGCAGCC
The DNA here is from genome assembly GCF_949987535.1 of Balaenoptera acutorostrata. NCBI lineage: Eukaryota > Metazoa > Chordata > Mammalia > Artiodactyla > Balaenopteridae > Balaenoptera > Balaenoptera acutorostrata. The sequence continues at coordinate 245,488 of NW_026645841.1, read as the reverse complement.
CGCAAGGCCAGCTCCCTCCTAAGGGTAAAGGACGCCACTTGGTGATCCTAACCACCCACCATGCCCTGAAGTTGCAGGGATTGCTCCGTGGGCACAATGACCTCGAGTGAGGAGGCCCTCCAACACCAACCTCCGGAGAGACAACTGGGGGCAATGGGCCCCCATGACGACTCGTGTGACCATCACTTGACCTGGAGCTTCTCTCAGAAAACAACAAGAGTGTGCCCCAAAAGAGCAGACTATTGCTTACAGGACTTACTGCACCCAGAGCGGAGCTAATAAACTTGGCAGGGGAACCGTAAATAACGCTGCCACCATAGAAAAGCCTACAGACACTGCGGTGACGGAGGCCAATGAGACCGGCTGTATTCCTCCTACTTCAAAAGGCCGTTGACTGAGTGGCCGTCATGGTCCTGGATCACCACCAGCCCTGGAGTGTCTGGGAGTTGAGCAAGCAGGGCTCTGACACCTGGTGCTGTTTGTACGTTAATTCAGTGGCCTAACTGAAGAAAGCGCAGACTACTGGTCAGAGCATCTAGGCTGGCAGAAACCGTCAGCCTAAGGGGGTCGAACCAATGTGGAGCAGGGTAAAACCGCCCACCCGCCCCGCAACGTATCTGAACATCTCTTTCCTGGACCCTTAAAGGGCATTAGAATCTATGAAACTTCCAATGCTGGTGCTCAGGCAGACGAGCAGTGAGGGAGGAGGCCTGGGGACAATCAACCTCACCTGGAGGCTGCTGGAGAGAAGTCCTGCCCCTCCCCCCAGGTATGAGGACACCCAACTCAGCACGAAGCATTTACAGAAGAGGTGTCTGCACCCTCAGCGCCCCACGAATGAGGAATGGGACAAAAGGCAGAGGAGGGCTTTGTCACTGGCAAAGCCCATTAAAAATTCCTGGGAGATAAAAATAGAATCTGGGCAATAAAATAAAGTCTAACCATTTTTTCCTTTGTACTTTGTCTAATTTCACTTGCTCCTAGGTTTCCACATGCAGAGGTCCCACACCCGGCACTTCAGACCCGATTTCCTAGTGCAAAATGGCTGGGCCGACACCTCAGCTCGTGGGGCCCTGTGCAGACTCTGCGACATAGAACCTGAGCTCCAGCCAACCCGGCCCTCGAGAGTTCCGCCCCCTCCCTCCCGCTGATGCTGACAGGATCCCTACACAGCAGCCCGGCCCACAACCCGCAGGGGAGCACACACTCTCACCTCTCCATTCTCTGATTAAAATATAAAGTTTTCCTTTGCTTCTGAACCAAAGTCAGTCTCGATCTGTTGGCTCCAATGACACTGGGCAGGGAGACCCTTGTTGGGGCCCACTCTGCAGGATCAGTAACAGAATTTGAGAACATTGTAACTTCAATGAACAGATGTGTGAGCCAAACTGTAATTAACATAGAGCAGTGTATAAGGCTCGTGTAAAATAAGATGTTTCTAACACTTCCATTTGATATTTCCATCACTTTATTATAAGCAAGTTCAGTGGAGGGGTTTGTCTTATTTGTCAGGTCAACAGTAGTGAAATGCAGTGATTTCTTTCCAAGGATGTACATCTAATAATCTTGGTTGAAGTTTCAACCTTGTTTTGAATGATTTTCCATTGAAAATGATACCTCTCTTTCAGCTCCTAGATTTCTGAGAAGTATAAAATCTTATATTTTTTTATTACCAAAGGGGAAAGGTGGGAGGAGGGATAAATTAACAGTTTCGGATTAACATATACACACTGCTATGTATAAAATATATCATCAACAAGGAACTACTGTATAGCACAGGGAACTATACTCAATATTTTTTAATGACCCCTAAGGGGAAATAATCTGAAAAACAATAGATATCTATATCAACATCATCTATCAACTACAGATAAAATGGAAACTAAAGGAGGCCGATGGTGAGCGTTTCTGAGCCTGAAGACTTCAATCATCTAAAGTTCGGACTCTGCCTACGGCCCAAGTCCCTTAATGAACACACATGTACCAGTAGCTTAAAAATTCCCCAGATTGGAGATCGGGGAGACACTGATTTGGAAAAATCCCTGGTGTTCTCCTTACATACACGGGACCTTTCCTACAGCTAAAACATGCTAGTGACACACAGAAGATGGAACACGGTTGGATCAGGAAGATTTTGGAAAAGGAACCAAAACTCCTAATTTCCTGGTTGTTGGATTCACCCCTCCAACCATTTTCCTTAAAACCTCCCCACTTGAGGATGTCAGCACCTTCAACATCCAGTTGCACAGAATTTGGAATTTGTCCAAAGGAAGAAGGGGAAGGAGGAGAAACAAGGAGAGCCAAGCCCTAGATGCTCGGACAGGCACATGTCACTCTAATTTCCAATCAGGAAGAAGAATTAAGCAAAGGCTTAGCCTGCCACTGAGAACCAGAGTAGGGCCAGAAGCAAACCAGCGGCTCTGCGGGAAGCTCCCAAAAAGCGAGTTGAAAAATGGAGCTCAGGGGCACTGCAATTCATAAACCTGCAGAGTTTTAAATTATCACTATCGTCCAAAACTATATTGAGGGAAGGCAACGAAAAGGATTGGAAAGAAAGGCAGAATTGCAGGAAACAAAATTCAGGAGTTAGAATCGAATCGCCACTAAAGCACATGAAAAGCGGCCAAACGTCGACAAGGATGCCCTTGGCCAAAAAGGGCGTATGCATTTTTTCCTGAATAAATTCAGAAAAAAACGCATAGGCCCTTTTTGGCCAACCAAGCAAGCCGGAAATGCAAATCAGCACTACAAAGGAGTCTCACTTCCCATCGGTCAAAAGGAACTTCCTAAAAAAGTGTAAAAACAAGAAATGCAGGAGAGGACAAGGAGGAAAGTGAGCCTTGTTACACTGATGGGCGGGATGTAAATTGCCAATGGCGACTCTGCAGAAGGGTATGGTGTTTCCAAAAACATCTAAAAAACACAGCTACAGAAAATGGGGCACTTCCATGCATGGGCCTATAAATTGGGAAATCTAAAAATCAGCAAGACACAGGCAACCCAAAGTTAAGGGTTGCTCTGTTGACAAGAACCTCCACTTCATTACACCTTAAATATCCTAGGAAACAGAAAAATGGATAAAGAAGTTTTGCTTCTTATGTACAATGGAATATCACTCAGGCATGAAATCAATGTCTTAACGCGAGTAGCAGCATGAGGAGTGGATTTAGTTTCGACGATTCTAAGTGAAATAAGTCACACAGAAAAAGACACTTATCATAAGATATCACTTATAGAGGGAATGTAAAAACCGTCACACTTGAACTGAATTACAAAACAGAACAGAGTCACACTTTTAGAAGACACACTATGACTGCTTAACGGGAAAGGTGAGGTGGTGTGATACATGAAAGAAGGGTTTCAAATTAGTTCATATACCGTTCCATAAACCCAATATGTAATAGACAAGAACTACTCCTTGCTCAGTGAACTGGACTCAACACCCGCTATTCACCGCACAAGAATATATCTGACAAGTAAGAATCTTAAAACCTAGGTATTGATATCTCTCCGTAAGTGAGTCAAGTGGGTGTAAAGCGGCATAAACAGAGCAGTGAAAAGAAGCTAAACCCCATTATAAAAAGAAATTACTTTAAAACACCCATGAAACAAAGACAATGAAAGAGAGAGAAATTCTTACACAATTCGGTCAGGGGCTGTGATACAACCTGTATTGACCATATCTATACCCACAGCTGGATGAGACATAAGGGTGGACACTCTTGGGGCTGAGAGGTTTGGTGAGGTTGGGTGAGCAAATGCAGACCTATTAAAGTAATACTGCGTGGTACCCATCCCATGGGTCCCAAATCTCCAGGTTCAAGGGCATCTTCCTACATCGAAAACATGCATGAGAAACCCAGAAGATGGTACACCGTGTGATCGGGAAAGGTTTCTAAAACGCACCTCATTTGTCATCTCCTTGTGCTCCGGTTCGCCATTCCAGCCCCTTGACTAGCAATCTCCCTACTTGGAGCATAAGCACCTTTAACCTCCTGTTCCGTACAGGTTGCAATTTGTCCTGAGGATGCATGGGAAGAAGGGGAACCAATGAGAGACTAGCTCTATATGTTGGGACAGGCACACATCACTCTATTTTCCCATCAGGAAGAAGAATTAACCACAGGCTCAGCCTGGCCCCCGGAACCAGAAGAGGGCCTGAAGCAATCCTGCACTTTTGCGGCCAGCTCCCAAAAAAGCGAGTTGAAAAATTCAGGTCAGGGGCACTGCAATTCACAAAACCTGCGCAGTTATAAATGATAACTCTAGTCCACAAATAAATTGAGGGAAGGCAACGAAGAGGATTTGAAAGCAAGGCAGAATTGCAGGAAACAGATTTCAGGAGGTAGATTCGAATCGCCTTTAAAGCCCATGAAAAGCGGCAAAACGTCGACAGTGATGCCCTTGGCCAAAAAGGGCGTATGCGTTTTTTCCTGAATATATTCAGGAAAAAACACATACGCCCGTTTTGGCCAACCAAACAACCTGGCAAGGCAAATCAGCACTACAAAGAAGTCTCGCTTCCCATCGGTCAAAAGGGCCATGCTGAAAAATGTATCAAAACCAGAAATGCAGGACAGGCCATGGAGAAATGGGAGCCTTGCTACGCTGATGGGTGGGATGTAAATTGCCAACAGCCACTCTGGAGAAGTGTACGGTGTGTCCTGAAACATCGTAAAAACACAGCTTAGAGAGCATAGGGCACTTCCACTCATGGGTGTATAAATTGGGAAAACTAAAAACCAGCAAGACACAGGCACCCCAAAGTTTATGGCTGCTCTGTTGACAGGAACCTCCACTTCATTACATCTTAAATAGCCCAGGAAAGCGAAAAATGGATAAAGAATTTGAGGTCCTTATGTAGAATGGGATATCTCTCAGGCATGACATCAATGTCATAATGTTAGTAGCAGCATGATGAGTGGATTTAGGTACAACGATTCTAAGTGAAATAAGTCACACAGAAAAAGACACTTATCATAAGATATCACTTATAGAGGGAATGTAAAAACCGTTACACTTGAACTGAATTACAAAACAGAAGAGAATCACACATTTAGAAAACACAATATGGCTGCTTAACGGGAAAGGTGAGGTGGGGTGATGCATAAAACAAGGGTTTCAAATTAGCCAACATACCGTTCCATAAACCCAATATGTAATAGACAACACTTACTCCTTGCTCAGTGAACTGGACTCAACACCCCCTATTCATCGCACAAGAATATTTCTGACTAGTAAGAATCTTCAAACCTATGTATTGATATCTCTCTGTAAGTGAGTCAAGTGGGTGTAAAGCGGCATAAACACAGCAGTGAAAAGCAGCTAAACCCCATTATAAAAATAAATTACTTTTAAAAACCCATGAAACAAAGACAGTGAAAGAGAGAGAAATACTCACACAATTCATTCAGGGGCTGTGATGCAACCTGGATTGACCATATCTGGACCCACAGCTGGATGAGACATAAGGGTGGACACTCTTGGGGCTGAGAGGTTTGGTGAGGTTGGGTGAGCCAACGCAGACCCTTTAAAGTAATACTGCGTGGTACCCAGCCCATGGGTCCCAAATCTCCAGGTACAAGGTCATCTTCCTACATCGAAAAGATGCATGAGAAACCCAGAAGATGGTACACCGTGTGATCGGGAAAGGTTTCTAAAACGCACCTCATTTCTCACCTCCTTGTGCTCCGGTTCGCCATTCCAGCCGCTTTACTAGCAACCTCCCTACTTGGAGCATCAGCACCTTTAACCTCCTGTTCCGTACAGGTTGCAATTTGTTCTGAAGATGAATGGGAAGAAGGGGAACCAATGAGAGACTAGCTCTATGTGTTGGGACAGGCACAGGTCACTCTATTTTCCCATCAGGAAGAAGAATTAACCACAGGCTCAGCCTGCCCCCCAGAACCAGAAGAGGGCCTGAAGCTGTACCGTAACCCTCACCCTAAACTTAACCCTAACCCTAACCCTAAGCTACCCTTGACGGCTTCTGCCTCCAATAGAGTTCCTAAGCACTAGTGTTTTAAGGAACAAGTAAAAAAGAGAATCCTAATGTGATTTCTTGATAATGGGTGTGTTCCTTATCTTATCCTAGTGTCTAAACTCTTCTCCATGGCTGGACCCCCAAATAATATTCCTTTACGTGCTAAGTGGTATCTAGAGAGTGGGATAGGTTTAATAACTACCCTCACCCTAACGCGTACCGTAACGTTAACACCGACCCTAACCCTAACGCGTACCCTAATCCTAACCCGTACCCAAAACCGAGTCCTAACCCTAACACTAACCCTAACCCTAACCCTAACCCATACCCTACGCCATAGCATAACGCCTCCCCGAACCCGAACCCTAAGCCGTACCCTAACCTTCACACTAACCCTAACCCTAAACCTAAGCTACCCTTGACTGCTTCTGCCTCCAATAGATTTCCTAAGCACTAGTGTATTAAGGAACAGGTTAAAAAGAGAATCCTAAAGTGATTTCTTGATAATGGGTGTGTTCCTTCTCTTATCCTAGTGTCTAAACTCTTCTCCATGGCTGGAACCCAAAATAATATTCCTTTATGTGCTAAGGGGTATCTAGAGAGTGGGATTGGTTTAATAACTACCCAAACCCTAACGCGTACCCTAACCCTAACCCCTACCCTAACTTTAACGCGTACTCTAATCCTAACCCGTACCCTAAACCGAGCCCTAACACTAACCCTAACCCTAAACCTAACCCTAAACCTTACTATACGCCCTACCCGAACCCCTCCCCGAACCCATACCCTAAACCGTACCCTAACCCTCACCCTCACCCTAACCGTAACCCTAAGCTACCCTTGACTGCTTCTGCCTCCAATAGATTTCCTAAGGACTAGTGTTTTAAGGAACAGGTTAAAATGAGAATCCTAATGTGATTTCTTGATAATGGGTGTGTTCCTTATCTTATCCTAGTGTCTAAACTCTTCTCCATGGCTAGACCCCCAAATGATATTCCTTTACGTGCTAAGGAGTATCTACAGAGTGGGATAGGTATAATAACGACCCTAACCCTAACGTGTACCCTAACCGTAAACCCTACCCTAACCCTAACGCGTACCCTAATCCTAAACCATACCCTAAACCGAGCCCTAACCCTAACACTAACCCTAACACTAATCCTAACCCATACCCTACGCCCTTCCCGAACCCGTTCCCGAACCCGTACCCTAAGTCGTACCCTAACCCGCACCCTAACCCTAACCCTAACCCTAAGCTACACTTGACTGCTTCTGCCTCCAATAGATTTCCTAACCACTAGTGTTTTAAGGAATAGGTTAAAAAGAGAATCCTAATGTGATTTCTTGATAATGGGTGTGTTCCTTATCTTCTCCTAGTGTCTAAACCCTTCTCCATGGCTGGACCCCCAAATAATATTACTTTACGTGCTAAGGGGTATCTAGAGAGTGGGATAGGTTTAATAACTACCCTCACCCTAAAGCGTACCCTAACCCTAACCCCTAACCTAACACTAACGCGTACCCTAATCCTAACCCGTACCCTTAACCGAGCCCTAACCCTAACACTAACCCTAACCCTAACTCTAACCCATACCCTACGCCCTACCCGAACCCCTCCCCGAACCCGTACCCTAAGCCGTACCCTAACCCTCACCCTAACCCTAACCCTAACCCTAAGCTACCCTTGACGGCTTCTGCCTCCAATAGATTTCCTAAGCACTAGTGATTTAAGGAACAGGTTAAAAAGAGAATCCTAATGTGATTTCTTGATAATGGGTGTGTTCCTTATCTTCTCCTCTTGTCTAAACTCTTTTCCATGGCTGGACCCCCAAATAATATTCCTTTACGTGCTAAGGGGTATCTAGAGAGTGTGATAGGTTTATTAACTATCCTCACCCTAACGTGCACCTTAAACCTAACCCCTACCCTAACCCTAACGCGTACCCTAATCCTAACCCGTACCCCAAACCGAGCCCTAACCCTAACACTAGCCCTAACCCTAACCCTAACCCATACCCTACGCCCTACCCGAACCCCTCCCCGAACCCGTACCCTAAGCCATACCCTAACCCTCACCCTAACCCTAACCCTAACCCTAAGCTACCCTTGACTGCTTCTGCCTCCAATAGATTTCATAAGCACTAGTGTTTTAAGGAACAGGTTAAAAAGAGAATCCTAATGTGATTTCTTGATAATGGGTGTGTTCCTTATCTTCTCCTAGTGTCTAAACTCTTCTCCATGGCTGGACCCCCAAATAATATTCCTTTACGTGCTAAAGGGTATCTAGAGAGTGGGATAGGTTTAATAACTAACCTCACCCTATCGCATACCCTAACCCTAACCCCTAACCTAACACTAACGCGTACCCTAATCCTAACCCGTACCCTAAACCGAGCCCTAACCCTAACACTAACCCTAACCCTAACCCTAACCCATAGCCTACGCCCTCCCCGAACCCCTCCCCGAACCCGTACCCTAAGCCGTACCCTAACCCTCACCCTAACCCTAACCCTAACCCTAAGCTACCCTTGACTGCTTCTGCCTCCAATAGATTTCCTAAGCACTAGTGTTTTAACGAACAGGTTAAAAAGAGAATCCTAATGTGATTTCTTGATAATGGGTGTGTTCCTTATCTTCTCCTCGTGTCTAAACTCTTCTCCATGGCTGGACCCCCAAATAATATTCCTTTACGTGCTAAGGGGTATCTAGAGAGTGGGATAGGTTTAATAACTACCCTCACCCTAACGCGTACCCTAACCCTAACCCTTACCCTAACCCTAACGCGTACCCTAAACCTAACCCGTACCCTAAACCGAGCCCTAACCCTAACACTAGCCCTAACCCTAACCCTAACCCATACCCTACGCCCTACCCGAACCCCTCCCCGAACCCGTACCCTACGCCGTACCCTAACCCTCACCCTAACCCTAACCCTAACCCTAAGCTACCCTTGACTGCTTCTGCCTCCAATAGATTTCCTAAGCACTAGTGTTTTAAGAAACAGTTTAAAAAGAGAATCATATTGTGATTTCTTGATAATGGGTGTGTTCCTTATCTTCTCCTAGTGTCTAAACCCTTCTCCATGGCTGGACCCCCAAATAATATTCCTTTACGTGCTAAGGGGTATCTAGAGAGTGGGATAGGTTTAATAACTAACCTCACCCTATCGCATACCCTAACCCTAACCCCTACCCTAACATTAACGCGTACCCTAATCCTAACCCGTACCCTAAACCGAGCCCTAACCCTAACACTAACCCTAACCCTAACCCTAACCCATAGCCTACGCCCTACCCGAACCCCTCCCCGAACCCGTACCCTAAGCCGTACCGTAACCCTCACCCTAACCCTAACCCTAACACTAAGCTACCCTTGAATGCTTCTGCCTCCAATAGATTTCCTAAGCACTAGTGTTTTAAGGAACAGGTTAAAAAGAGAATCCTAATGTGATTTCTTGATAATGGGTGTGTTCCTTATCTTCTCCTAGTGTCTAAACTCTTCTCCATGGCTGGACCCCCAAATAATATTCCTTTACGTGCTAAGGGGTATCTAGAGAGTGGGATAGGTTTAATAACTACCCTCACCCTAACGCGTACCCTAACCCTAACCCCTACCCTAACCCTAACGCGTACCCTAATCCTAACCCGTACCCTAAACCGAGCCCTAACCCTAACACTAGCCCTAACCCTAACCCTAACCCATACCCTACGCCCTACCCGAACCCCTCCCCGAACCCGTACCCTAAGCCGTACCCTAACCCTCACCCTAACCCTAACCCTAACCCTAAGCTACCCTTGACTGCTTCTGCCTCCAATAGATTTCCTAAGCACTAGTGTTTTAAGGAACAGGTTAAAAAGAGAATCCTAATGTGATTTCTTGATAATGGGTGTGTTCCTTATCTTCTCCACGTGTCTAAACTCTTCTCCATGGCTGGACCCCCAAATAATATTCCTTTACGTGCTAAGGGGTATCTAGAGAGTGTGATAGGTTTAATAACTACCCCCAACCTAACGCGTACCCTAACCCTAACCCCTACCCTAACCCTAACGCGTACCCTAATCCTAACCCGAACCCTAAACCGAGCACTAACCCTAACACTAACCCTAACCCTAACCCTAACCCATACCCTACGCCCTACCCGAACCCCTCCCCGAACCCGTACCCTAAGCCGTACCCTAACCCTCACCCTAACCCTAACCCTAACCCTAAGCTACCCTTGACTGCTTCTGCCTCCAATAGATTTCCTAAGCACTAGTGTTTTAAGGAACAGGTTAAAAAGAGAATCCTAATGTGATTTCGTGATAATGGGTGTGTTCCTTATCTTCTCCTAGTGTCTAAACTCTTCTCCATGGCTGGACCCCCAATAATATTCCTGTACGTGCTAAGGGGTATCTAGAGAGTGGAATAGGTTTAATAACTACCCTCACCCTAACGTGTACACTAACCCTAACACGTACCCTAATCCTAACCCGTACCCTAAACCGAGCCCTAACCCTAACACTAACCCTAACCCTAACCCTAACCCATACCCTACGCCCTACCCGAACCCCTCACCGAACCAGTGCCCTAAGCCGTACCCTAACCCTCACCCTAACCCTAACCCTAACCCTAAGCTACCCTTGACGGCTTCTGCCTCCAATAGATTTCCTAAGCACTAGTGTTTTAAGGAACATGTGAAAAACAGAATCCTAATGTGATTTCTTGATAATGGGTGTGTTCCTTATCTTCTCCTCGTGTCTAAACTCTTCTCCATGGATGGACCCCCAAATAATATTCCTTTATGTGCTAAGGGGTATCTAGAGAGTGTGATAGGTTTAATAACTACCCTCACCCTATCGCGTACCCTAACCCTAGCACCTACCCTAACCTTAACGCGTACCCTAATCCTAACCCATACCCTACGCCCTTCCCGAACCCGTCCCCGAACCCGTACCCTAACCCTCACCCTAACCCTAACCCAAACCCTAAGCTACCCTTGACTGCTTCTGCCTCCAATAGATTTCCTCAGCACTAGTGTTTTAAGGAATAGGTTAAAAAGAGAATCCTAATGTGATTTCTTTATAATGGGTGTGATCTTTATCTTATCCTAGTGTCGAAACTCTTCTCCATGGCTGGACCCCAAAATAATATTCCTTTACGTGCTAAGGGGTATCTACAGAGTGGGATAGGTTTAATAACTACCCTAACCCTAATGCGTACCCTAACCCTAACCCCTACCCTAACACTAACGCATACACTAATCCTAAACCGTACCCTAAACCGAGCCCTAACCCTAACACTAACCCTAAACCTAACCCTAACCCATACCCTACGCCCTACCCGAACCCCTCACCTAACCCGTACCCTAAGCCGTACCCTAACCCTAACCCTAATGCTAAGCTACCCTTGACTGCTTCTGCCTGCAATAGATTTCCTAAACAGTAGTGTTTTAAAAAACAGGTTCAAAAGAGAATCCTAATGTGATTTCTTGATAATGGGTGTGTTCCTTATCTTCTCCTCTTGTCTAAACTCTTTTCCATGGCTGGACCCCCAAATAATATTCCTTTACGTGCTAAGGGGTATCTAGAGAGTGTGATAGGTTTAATAACTACCCTCACCCTAACGTGTACCCTAACCCTAACCCCTACACTAACCCTAACGCGTACCCTAATCCTAACCCGTACCCCAAACCGAGCCCTAACCCTAACACTAGCCCTAACCCTAACCCTAACCCATACCCTACGCCCTACCCGAAGCCCTCCCCGAACCCGTACCCTAAGCCATACCCTAACCCTCACCCTAACCCTAACCCTAACCCTAAGCTACCCTTGACTGCTTCTGCCTCCAATAGATTTCCTAAGCACTAGTGTTTTAAGGAACAGGTGAAAAAGAGAATCCTAATGTGATTTCTTGATAATGGGTGTGTTCCTTATCTTCTCCTCGTGTCTAAACTCTTCTCCATGGCTGGACCCACAAATAATATTCCTTTACGTGCTAAGGGGTATCTAGAGAGTGGGATAGGTTTAATAACTACCCTCACCCTAAAGCGTACCCTAACCCTAATCCCTACCTTAACACTAACGCGTACCCTAATCCTAACCCGAACCCTTAACCGAGCCCTAACCCTAACACTAACCCTAACCCTAACTCTAACCCATACTCTACGCCCTACCCGAATCCCTCCCCGAACCCGTACCCTAAGCCGTACCCTAACCCTCACCCTAACCCTAACCCTAACCCTAACCCTAAGCTACCCTAGACGGCTTCTGCCTCCAATAGATTTCCTAAGCACTAGTGTTTTAAGGAACAGGTTAAAAAGAGAATCCTAATGTGATTTCGTGATAATGGGTGTGTTCCTTATCTTCTCCTAGTGTCTAAACTCTTCTCCATGGCTGGACCCCCAATAATATTCCTGTACGTGCTAAGGGGTATCTAGAGAGTGGAATAGGTTTAATAACTACCCTCACCCTAACGTGTACACTAACCCTAACACGTACCCTAACCCTAACGCGTACCCTAATCCTAACCCGTACCCTAAACCGAGCCCTAACCCTAACACTAGCCCTAACCCTAACCCTAACCCATACCCTACGCCCTACCCGAACCCCTCCCCGAACCCGTACCCTAAGCCGTACCCTAACCCTCACCCTAACCCTAACCCTAACCCTAAGCTACCCTTGACTGCTTCTGCCTCCAATAGATTTCCTAAGCACTAGTGTTTTAAGGAACAGGTTAAAAAGAGAATCGTAATGTGATTTCTTGATAATGGGTGTGTTCCTTATCTTCTCCTCGTGTCTAAACTCTTCTCCATGGCTGGACCCCCAAATAATATTCCTTTACGTGCTAAGGGGTATCTAGAGAGTGGGATAGGTTTAATAACTACCCTCACCCTAACGCGTAACCTAACCCTAACCGCTACCCTAACCCTAACGAGTACCCTAATCCTAACCCATACCCTAAACCGAGCCCTAACCCTAACACTAACCCTAACCCATACCCTACGCCCTACCCGAATCCCTCCCCGAACCCGTACCCTAAGCCGTACCCTAACCCTCACCCTAACCCTAACCCTAACCCTAAGCTACCCTTGACTGCTTCTGCCTCCAATAGATTTCCTAAGCACTAGTGTTTTAAGAAACAGTTTAAAAAGAGAATCATATTGTGATTTCTTGATAATGGGTGTGTTCCTTATCTTCTCCTAGTGTCTAAACCCTTCTCCATGGCTGGACCCCCAAATAATATTCCTTTACGTGCTAAGGGGTATCTAGAGAGTGGGATAGGTTTAATAACTAACCTCACCCTATCGCATACCCTAACCCTAACCCCTACCCTAACATTAACGCGTACCCTAATCCTAACCCGTACCCTAAACCGAGCCCTAACCCTAACACTAACCCTAACCCTAACCCTAACCCGTAGCCTACGCCCTACCCGAACCCCTCCCCGAACCCGTACCCTAAGCCGTACCGTAACCCTCACCCTAACCCTAACCCTAACACTAAGCTACCCTTGACTGCTTCTGCCTCCAATAGATTTCCTAAGCACTAGTGTTTTAAGAAACAGGTTAAAAAGAGAATCCTAATGTGATTTCTTGATAATGGGTGTGTTCCTTTTCTTCTCCTAGTGTCTAAACTCTTCTCCATGGCTGGACCCCCAAATAATATTCCTTTACGTGCTAAGGGGTATCTAGAGAGTGGGATAGGTTTAATAACTACCCTCACCCTAACGCGTACCCTAACCCTAACCCCTACCCTAACCCTAACGCGTACCCTAATCCTAACCCGTACCCTAAACCGAGCCCTAACCCTAACACTAGCCCTAACCCTAACCCTAACCCATACCCTACGCCCTACCCGAACCCCTCCCCGAACCCGTACCCTAAGCCATACCCTAACCCTCACCCTAACCCTAACCCTAACCCTAAGCTACCCTTGACTGCTTCTGCCTCCAATAGATTTCCTAAGCACTAGTGTTTTAAGGAACAGGTTAAAAAGCGAATCCTAATGTGATTTCTTGATAATGGGTGTGTTCCTTATCTTCTCCTAGTGTCTAAACTCTTCTCCATGGCTGGACCCCCAAATAATATTCCTTTACGTGCTAAGGGGTATCTAGAGAGTGGGATAGGTTTAATAACTAACCTCACCCTATCGCGTACCCTAACCCTAACACCTACCCTAACACTAACGCGTACCCTAATCCTAACCCGTACCCTAAACCGAGCCCTAACCCTAACACTAACCCTAACCCTAACCCTAAACCATACCCTACGCCCTACCCGAATCCCTCCCCGAACCCGTACCCTAAGCCATACCCTAACCCTCACCCTAACCCTAAACCTAACCCTAAGCTACCCTTGACTGCTTCTGCCTCCAACAGATTTCCAAAGCACTAGTGTTTTAAGTAACAGGTTAAAAAGAGAATCCTAATGTGATTTCTTGATAATGGGTGTGTTCCTTATATTCTCCTCGTGTCTAAACTCTTCTCCAAGGCTGGACCCCCAAATAATATTCCTTTACGTGCTAAGGGGTATCTAGAGAGTGTGATAGGTTTAATAACTACCCCCACCCTAACGCGTACCCTAACCCTAACCCCTACCCTAACCGTAACGCGTACCCTAATCCTAACCCGTACCCTAAACCGAGCCCTAACCCTAACACTAACCCTAACCCTAACCCTAACCCATACCCTACGCCCTACCCGAACCCCTCCCTGAACCCGTACCCTAAGCCATACCCTAACCCTCACCCTAACCCTAACACTAACCCTAAGCTACCCTTGACTGCTTCTGCCTCCAATAGATTTCCTAAGCACTAGTGTTTTAAGGAACAGGTTAAAAAGAGAATCCTAATGTGATTTCGTGATAATGGGTGTGTTCCTTATCTTCTCCTAGTGTCTAAACTCTTCTCCATGGCTGGACCCCCAATAATATTCCTGTACGTGCTAAGGGGTATCTAGAGAGTGGAATAGGTTTAATAACTACCCTCACCCTAACGTGTACACTAACCCTAACACGTACCCTAATCCTAACCCGTACCCTAAACCGAGCCCTAACCCTAACACTAACCCTAACCCTAACCCTAACCCATACCCTACGCCCTACCCGAACCCCTCCCCGAACCAGTGCCCTAAGCCGTACCCTAACCCTCACCCTAACCCTAACCCTAAGCTACCCTTGACGGCTTCTGCCTCCAATAGATTTCCTAAGCACTAGTGTTTTAAGGAACATGTGAAAAACAGAATCCTAATGTGATTTCTTGATAATGGGTGTGTTCCTTATCTTCTCCTCGTGTCTAAACTCTTCTCCATGGATGGACCCCCAAATAATATTCCTTTATGTGCTAAGGGGTATCTAGAGAGTGTGATAGGTTTAATAACTACCCTCACCCTATCGCGTACCCTAACCCTAGCACCTACCCTAACCCTAACGCGTACCCTTATCCTAACCCATACCCTACGCCCTTCCCGAACCCGTCCCCGAACCCGTACCCTAACCCTCACCC
Organism: Balaenoptera acutorostrata; assembly: GCF_949987535.1. NCBI lineage: Eukaryota > Metazoa > Chordata > Mammalia > Artiodactyla > Balaenopteridae > Balaenoptera > Balaenoptera acutorostrata. The sequence goes on along the minus strand of NW_026645841.1, from coordinate 230,026 downwards.
TAACCCTAACCCTAACCCTAAGCTACCCTTGACTGCTTCTGCCTCCAATAGATTTCCTCAGCACTAGTGTTTTAAGGAATAGGTTAAAAAGAGAATCCTAATGTGATTTCTTTATAATGGGTGTGATCTTTATCTTATCCTAGTGTCGAAACTCTTCTCCATGGCTGGACCCCAAAATAATATTCCTTTACGTGCTAAGGGGTATCTACAGAGTGGGATAGGTTTAATAACTACCCTAACCCTAATGCGTACCCTAACCCTAACCCCTACCCTAACACTAACGCATACACTAATCCTAAACCGTACCCTAAACCGAGCCCTAACCCTAACACTAACCCTAAACCTAACCCTAACCCATACCCTACGCCCTACCCGAACCCCTCACCTAACCCGTACCCTAAGCCGTACCCTAACCCTAACCCTAATGCTAAGCTACCCTTGACTGCTTCTGCCTGCAATAGATTTCCTAAACAGTAGTGTTTTAAAAAACAGGTTCAAAAGAGAATCCTAATGTGATTTCTTGATAATGGGTGTGTTCCTTATCTTATCCTGGTGTCTAAACTCTTCTCCATGGCTGGACCCCCAAATAATATTCTTTTACGTCCTAAGGGGTATCTAGAGAGTGGGATAGGTTTAATAACTACCCTCACCCTAACGCGTACTCTAACCCTAACCCCTACCCTAACCCTAACGCATACCCTAATCCTAACCCATACCATAAACCGAGACCTAACCCTAACACTAACAATAACCCTAACCCTAACCCATACCCTACGCCGTACCCGAACCCCTTCCCGAACCCGTACCCTAAGCCGTACCCTAACCCTCACCCTAAACCTAACCCTAACCCTAAGCTACCCTTGACTGCTTCTGCCTCCAATAGATTTCCTAAGCACTAGTGTTTTAAGGAACAGGTTAAAAAGAGAATCCTAATGTGATTTCGTGATAATGGGTGTGTTCCTTATCTTCTCCTAGTGTCTAAACTCTTCTCCATGGCTGGACCCCCAAATAATATTCCTTTACGTGCTAAGGGGTATCTAGAGAGTGGGATAGGTTTAAAAACTACCTTCACCCTAACGCGTAACCTAACCCTAACCGCTACCCTAACCCTAACGAGTACCCTAATCCTAACCCATACCCTAAACCGAGCCCTAACCCTAACACTAACCCTAACCCTAACCCTAACCCATACCCTACGCCCTACCCGAATCCCTCCCCGAACCCGTACCCTAAGCCATACCCTAACCCTCACCCTAACCCTAACCCTAACCCTAAGCTACCCTTGAGTGCTTCTGCCTCCAATAGATTTCCTAACCACTAGTGTTTTAAGGAACAGTTTAAAAAGAGAATCATATTGTGATTTCTTGATAATGGGTGTGTTCCTTATCTTCTCCTAGTGTCTAAACCCTTCTCCATGGCTGGACCCCCAAATAATATTCCTTTACGTGCTAAGGGGTATCTAGAGAGTGGGATAGGTTTAATAACTACCCTCACCCTAAAGCGTACCCTAACCCTAATCCCTACCTTAACACTAACGCATACCCTAATCCTAACCCGAACCCTTAACCGAGCCCTAACCCTAACACTAACCCTAACCCTAACTCTAACCCATACCCTACGCCCTACCCGAATCCCTCCCCGAACCCGTACCCTAAGCCGTACCCTAACCCTCACCCTAACCCTAACCCTAACCCTAACCCTAAGCTACCCTAGACGGCTTCTGCCTCCAATAGATTTCCTAAGCACTAGTGATTTAAGGAACAGGTTAAAAAGAGAATCCTAATGTGATTTCTTGATAATGGGTGTGTTCCTTTTCTTCTCCTCTTGTCTAAACTCTTTTCCATGGCTGGACCCCCAAATAATATTCCTTTACGTGCTAAGGGGTATCTAGAGAGTGTGATAGGTTTAATAACTACCCTCACCCTAACGTGTACCCTAACCCTAACCCCTACACTAACCCTAACGCGTACCCTAATCCTAACCCGTACCCCAAACCGAGCCCTAACCCTAACACTAGCCCTAACCCTAACCCTAACCCATACCCTACGCCCTACCCGAAGCCCTCCCCGAATCCGTACCCTAAGCCATACCCTAACCCTCACCCTAACCCTAACCCTAACCCTAAGCTACCCTTGACTGCTTCTGCCTCCAATAGATTTCCTAAGCACTAGTGTTTTAAGGAACAGGTGAAAAAGAGAATCCTAATGTGATTTCTTGATAATGGGTGTGTTCCTTATCTTCTCCTCGTGTCTAAACTCTTCTCCATGGCTGGACCCACAAATAATATTCCTTTACGTGCTAAGGGGTATCTAGAGAGTGGGATAGGTTTAATAACTACCCTCACCCTAAAGCGTACCCTAACCCTAATCCCTACCTTAACACTAACGCGTACCCTAATCCTAACCCGAACCCTTAACCGAGCCCTAACCCTAACACTAACCCTAACCCTAACTCTAACCCATACCCTACGCCCTACCCGAATCCCTCCCCGAACCCGTACCCTAAGCCGTACCCTAACCCTCACCCTAACCCTAACCCTAACCCTAACCCTAAGCTACCCTAGACGGCTTCTGCCTCCAATAGATTTCCTAAGCACTAGTGATTTAAGGAACATGTTAAAAAGAGAATCCTAATGTGATTTCTTGATAATGGGTGTGTTCCTTATCTTCTCCTCTTGTCTAAACTCTTTTCCATGGCTGGACCCCCAAATAATATTCCTTTACGTGCTAAGGGGTATCTAGAGAGTGGGATAGGTTTAATAACTACCCTCACCCTAACGCGTACCCTAACCCTAACCCTTACCCTAACCCTAACGCGTACCCTAATCCTAACCCGTACCCTAAACCGAGCCCTAACCCTAACACTAGCCCTAACCCTAACCCTAACCCATACCCTACGCCCTACCCGAACCCCTCCCCGAACCCGTACCCTAAGCCGTACCCTAACCCTCACCCTAACCCTAACCCTAACCCTAAGCTACCCTTGACTGCTTCTGCCTCCAATAGATTTCCTAAGCACTAGTGTTTTAAGGAACAGGTTAAAAAGAGAATCGTAATGTGATTTCTTGATAATGGGTGTGTTCCTTATCTTCTCCTCGTGTCTAAACTCTTCTCCATGGCTGGACCCCCAAATAATATTCCTTTACGTGCTAAGGGGTATCTAGAGAGTGGGATAGGTTTAATAACTACCCTCACCCTAACGCGTAACCTAACCCTAACCGCTACCCTAACCCTAACGAGTACCCTAATCCTAACCCATACCCTAAACCGAGCCCTAACCCTAACACTAACCCTAACCCATACCCTACGCCCTACCCGAATCCCTCCCCGAACCCGTACCCTAAGCCGTACCCTAACCCTCACCCTAACCCTAACCCTAACCCTAAGCTACCCTTGACTGCTTCTGCCTCCAATAGATTTCCTAAGCACTAGTGTTTTAAGAAACAGTTTAAAAAGAGAATCATATTGTGATTTCTTGATAATGGGTGTGTTCCTTATCTTCTCCTCGTGTCTAAACTCTTCTCCAAGGCTGGACCCCCAAATAATATTCCTTTACGTGCTAAGGGGTATCTAGAGAGTGTGATAGGTTTAATAACTACCCCCACCCTAACGCGTACCCTAACCCTAACCCCTACCCTAACCCTAACGCGTACCCTAATCCTAACCCGTACCCTAAACCGAGCCCTAACCCTAACACTAACCCTAACCCTAACCCTAACCCATACCCTACGCCCTACCCGAACCCCTCCCTGAACCCGTACCCTAAGCCATACCCTAACCCTCACCCTAACCCTAACACTAACCCTAAGCTACCCTTGACTGCTTCTGCCTCCAATAGATTTCCTAAGCACTAGTGTTTTAAGGAACAGGTTAAAAAGAGAATCCTAATGTGATTTCGTGATAATGGGTGTGTTCCTTATCTTCTCCTAGTGTCTAAACTCTTCTCCATGGCTGGACCCCCAATAATATTCCTGTACGTGCTAAGGGGTATCTAGAGAGTGGAATAGGTTTAATAACTACCCTCACCCTAACGTGTACACTAACCCTAACACGTACCCTAATCCTAACCCGTACCCTAAACCGAGCCCTAACCCTAACACTAACCCTAACCCTAACCCTAACCCATACCCTACGCCCTACCCGAACCCCTCCCCGAACCAGTGCCCTAAGCCGTACCCTAACCCTCACCCTAACCCTAACCCTAACCCTAAGCTACCCTTGACGGCTTCTGCCTCCAATAGATTTCCTAAGCACTAGTGTTTTAAGGAACATGTGAAAAACAGAATCCTAATGTGATTTCTTGATAATGGGTGTGTTCCTTATCTTCTCCTCGTGTCTAAACTCTTCTCCATGGATGGACCCCCAAATAATATTCCTTTATGTGCTAAGGGGTATCTAGAGAGTGTGATAGGTTTAATAACTACCCTCACCCTATCGCGTACCCTAACCCTAGCACCTACCCTAACCCTAACGCGTACCCTAATCCTAACCCATACCCTACGCCCTTCCCGAACCCGTCCCCGAACCCGTACCCTAACCCTCACCCTAACCCTAACCCTAACCCTAAGCTACCCTTGACTGCTTCTGCCTCCAATAGATTTCCTCAGCACTAGTGTTTTAAGGAATAGGTTAAAAAGAGAATCCTAATGTGATTTCTTTATAATGGGTGTGATCTTTATCTTATCCTAGTGTCGAAACTCTTCTCCATGGCTGGACCCCAAAATAATATTCCTTTACGTGCTAAGGGGTATCTACAGAGTGGGATAGGTTTAATAACTACCCTAACCCTAATGCGTACCCTAACCCTAACCCCTACCCTAACACTAACGCATACACTAATCCTAAACCGTACCCTAAACCGAGCCCTAACCCTAACACTAACCCTAAACCTAACCCTAACCCATACCCTACGCCCTACCCGAACCCCTCACCTAACCCGTACCCTAAGCCGTACCCTAACCCTAACCCTAATGCTAAGCTACCCTTGACTGCTTCTGCCTGCAATAGATTTCCTAAACAGTAGTGTTTTAAAAAACAGGTTCAAAAGAGAATCCTAATGTGATTTCTTTATAATGGGTGTGATCTTTATCTTATCCTAGTGTCGAAACTCTTCTCCATGGCTGGACCCCCAAATAATATTCTTTTACGTCCTAAGGGGTATCTAGAGAGTGGGATAGGTTTAATAACTACCCTCACCCTAACGCGTACTCTAACCCTAACCCCTACCCTAACCCTAACGCATACCCTAATCCTAACCCATACCATAAACCGAGACCTAACCCTAACACTAACAATAACCCTAACCCTAACCCATACCCTACGCCGTACCCGAACCCCTTCCCGAACCCGTACCCTAAGCCGTACCCTAACCCTCACCCTAACCCTAACCCTAACCCTAAGCTACCCTTGACTGCTTCTGCCTCCAATAGATTTCCTAAGCACTAGTGTTTTAAGGAACAGTTTAAAAAGAGAATCATATTGTGATTTCTTGATAATGGGTGTGTTCCTTATCTTCTCCTAGTGTCTAAACCCTTCTCCATGGCTGGACTCCCAAATAATATTCCTTTACGTGCTAAGGGGTATCTAGAGAGTGGGATAGGTTTAATAACTACCCTCACCCTAAAGCGTACCCTAACCCTAATCCCTACCTTAACACTAACGCGTACCCTAATCCTAACCCGAACCCTTAACCGAGCCCTAACCCTAACACTAACCCTAACCCTAACTCTAACCCATACCCTACGCCCTACCCGAATCCCTCCCCGAACCCGTGCCCTAAGCCGTACCCTAACCCTCACCCTAACCCTAACCCTAACCCTAACCCTAAGCTACCCTAGACGGCTTCTGCCTCCAATAGATTTCCTAAGCACTAGTGATTTAAGGAACAGGTTAAAAAGAGAATCCTAATGTGATTTCTTGATAATGGGTGTGTTCCTTATCTTCTCCTCTTGTCTAAACTCTTTTCCATGGCTGGACCCCCAAATAATATTCCTTTACGTGCTAAGGGGTATCTAGAGAGTGGGATAGGTTTAATAACTACCCTCACCCTAACGCGTACCCTAACCCTAACCCTTACCCTAACCCTAACGCGTACCCTAATCCTAACCCGTACCCTAAACCGAGCCCTAACCCTAACACTAGCCCTAACCCTAACCCTAACCCATACCCTACGCCCTACCCGAACCCCTCCCCGAACCCGTACCCTAAGCCGTACCCTAACCCTCACCCTAACCCTAACCCTAACCCTAAGCTACCCTTGACTGCTTCTGCCTCCAATAGATTTCCTAAGCACTAGTGTTTTAAGGAACAGGTTAAAAAGAGAATCGTAATGTGATTTCTTGATAATGGGTGTGTTCCTTATTTTCTCCTCGTGTCTAAACTCTTCTCCATGGCTGGACCCCCAAATAATATTCCTTTACGTGCTAAGGGGTATCTAGAGAGTGGGATAGGTTTAATAACTACCCTCACCCTAACACGTAACCTAACCCTAACCGCTACCCTAACCCTAACGAGTACCCTAATCCTAACCCATACCCTAAACCGAGCCCTAACCCTAACACTAACCCTAACCCATACCCTACGCCCTACCCGAATCCCTCCCCGAACCCGTACCCTAAGCCGTACCCTAACCCTCACCCTAACCCTAACCCTAACCCTAAGCTACCCTTGACTGCTTCTGCCTCCAATAGATTTCCTAAGCACTAGTGTTTTAAGAAACTGTTTAAAAAGAGAATCATATTGTGATTTCTTGATAATGGGTGTGTTACTTATCTTCTCCTAGTGTCTAAACCCTTCTCCATGGCTGGACCCCCAAATAATATTCCTTTACGTGCTAAGGGGTATCTAGAGAGTGGGATAAGTTTAATAACTACCCTCACCCTAAAGCGTACCCTAACCCTAACCCCTAACCTAACACTAACGCGTACCCTAATCCTAACCCGTACCCTTAACCGAGCCCTAACCCTAACACTAACCCTAACCCTAACCCTAACCCATACCCTACGCCCTACCCGAACCCCTCCCCGAACCCGTACCCTAAGCCATACCCTAACCCTCACCCTAACCCTAACCCTAACCCTAAGCTACCCTTGACTGCTTCTGCCTCCAATAGATTTCCTAAGCACTAGTGTTTTAAGGAACAGGTTAAAAAGAGAATCCTAATGTGATTTCTTGATAATGGGTGTGTTCCTTATCTTCTCCTAGTGTCTAAACTCTTCTCCATGGCTGGACCCCCAAATAATATTCCTTTACGTGCTAAGGGGTATCTAGAGAGTGGGATAGGTTTAATAACTAACCTCACCCTATCGCATACCCTAACCCTAACCCCTACCCTAACATTAACGCGTACCCTAATCCTAACCCGTACCCTAAACCGAGCCCTAACCCTAACACTAACCCTAACCCTAACCCTAACCCATAGCCTACGCCCTACCCGAACCCCTCCCCGAACCCGTACCCTAAGCCGTACCGTAACCCTCACCCTAACCCTAACCCTAACACTAAGCTACCCTTGACTGCTTCTGCCTCCAATAGATTTCCTAAGCACTAGTGTTTTAAGGAACAGGTTAAAAAGAGAATCCTAATGTGATTTCTTGATAATGGGTGTGTTCCTTATCTTCTCCTAGTGTCTAAACTCTTCTCCATGGCTGGACCCCCAAATAATATTCCTTTACGTGCTAAGGGGTATCTAGAGAGTGGGATAGGTTTAATAACTACCCTCACCCTAACGCGTACCCTAACCCTAACCCCTACCCTAACCCTAACGCGTACCATAATCCTAACCCGTACCATAATCCTAACCCGTACCCTAAACCGAGCCCTAACCCTAACCCTAACCCATACCCTACGCCCTACCCGAACCCCTCCCCGAACCCGTACCCTAAGCCGTACCCTAACCCTCACCCTAACCCTAACCCTAACCCTAAGCTACCCTTGACTGCTTCTGCCTCCAATAGATTTCCTAAGCACTAGTGTTTTAAGGAACAGGTTAAAAAGAGAATCGTAATGTGATTTCTTGATAATGGGTGTGTTCCTTATCTTCTCCTCGTGTCTAAACTCTTCTCCATGGCTGGACCCCCAAATAATATTCCTTTACGTGCTAAGGGGTATCTAGAGAGTGGGATAGGTTTAATAACTACCCTCACCCTAACGCGTAACCTAACCCTAACCGCTACCCTAACCCTAACGAGTACCCTAATCCTAACCCATACCCTAAACCGAGCCCTAACCCTAACACTAACCCTAACCCATACCCTACGCCCTACCCGAATCCCTCCCCGAACCCGTACCCTAAGCCGTACCCTAACCCTCACCCTAACCCTAACCCTAACCCTAAGCTACCCTTGACTGCTTCTGCCTCCAATAGATTTCCTAAGCACTAGTGTTTTAAGAAACAGTTTAAAAAGAGAATCATATTGTGATTTCTTGATAATGGGTGTGTTCCTTATCTTCTCCTCGTGTCTAAACTCTTCTCCAAGGCTGGACCCCCAAATAATATTCCTTTACGTGCTAAGGGGTATCTAGAGAGTGTGATAGGTTTAATAACTACCCCCACCCTAACGCGTACCCTAACCCTAACCCCTACCCTAACCCTAACGCGTACCCTAATCCTAACCCGTACCCTAAACCGAGCCCTAACCCTAACACTAACCCTAACCCTAACCCTAACCCATACCCTACGCCCTACCCGAACCCCTCCCTGAACCCGTACCCTAAGCCATACCCTAACCCTCACCCTAACCCTAACACTAACCCTAAGCTACCCTTGACTGCTTCTGCCTCCAATAGATTTCCTAAGCACTAGTGTTTTAAGGAACAGGTTAAAAAGAGAATCCTAATGTGATTTCGTGATAATGGGTGTGTTCCTTATCTTCTCCTAGTGTCTAAACTCTTCTCCATGGCTGGACCCCCAATAATATTCCTGTACGTGCTAAGGGGTATCTAGAGAGTGGAATAGGTTTAATAACTACCCTCACCCTAACGTGTACACTAACCCTAACACGTACCCTAATCCTAACCCGTACCCTAAACCGAGCCCTAACCCTAACACTAACCCTAACCCTAACCCTAACCCATACCCTACGCCCTACCCGAACCCCTCCCCGAACCAGTGCCCTAAGCCGTACCCTAACCCTCACCCTAACCCTAACCCTAACCCTAAGCTACCCTTGACGGCTTCTGCCTCCAATAGATTTCCTAAGCACTAGTGTTTTAAGGAACATGTGAAAAACAGAATCCTAATGTGATTTCTTGATAATGGGTGTGTTCCTTATCTTCTCCTCGTGTCTAAACTCTTCTCCATGGATGGACCCCCAAATAATATTCCTTTATGTGCTAAGGGGTATCTAGAGAGTGTGATAGGTTTAATAACTACCCTCACCCTATCGCGTACCCTAACCCTAGCACCTACCCTAACCCTAACGCGTACCCTAATCCTAACCCATACCCTACGCCCTTCCCGAACCCGTCCCCGAACCCGTACCCTAACCCTCACCCTAACCCTAACCCTAACCCTAAGCTACCCTTGACTGCTTCTGCCTCCAATAGATTTCCTCAGCACTAGTGTTTTAAGGAATAGGTTAAAAAGAGAATCCTAATGTGATTTCTTTATAATGGGTGTGATCTTTATCTTATCCTAGTGTCGAAACTCTTCTCCATGGCTGGACCCCAAAATAATATTCCTTTACGTGCTAAGGGGTATCTACAGAGTGGGATAGGTTTAATAACTACCCTAACCCTAATGCGTACCCTAACCCTAACCCCTACCCTAACACTAACGCATACACTAATCCTAAACCGTACCCTAAACCGAGCCCTAACCCTAACACTAACCCTAAACCTAACCCTAACCCATACCCTACGCCCTACCCGAACCCCTCACCTAACCCGTACCCTAAGCCGTACCCTAACCCTAACCCTAATGCTAAGCTACCCTTGACTGCTTCTGCCTGCAATAGATTTCCTAAACAGTAGTGTTTTAAAAAACAGGTTCAAAAGAGAATCCTAATGTGATTTCTTTATAATGGGTGTGATCTTTATCTTATCCTAGTGTCGAAACTCTTCTCCATGGCTGGACCCCCAAATAATATTCTTTTACGTCCTAAGGGGTATCTAGAGAGTGGGATAGGTTTAATAACTACCCTCACCCTAACGCGTACTCTAACCCTAACCCCTACCCTAACCCTAACGCATACCCTAATCCTAACCCATACCATAAACCGAGACCTAACCCTAACACTAACAATAACCCTAACCCTAACCCATACCCTACGCCGTACCCGAACCCCTTCCCGAACCCGTACCCTAAGCCGTACCCTAACCCTCACCCTAACCCTAACCCTAACCCTAAGCTACCCTTGACTGCTTCTGCCTCCAATAGATTTCCTAAGCACTAGTGTTTTAAGGAACAGTTTAAAAAGAGAATCATATTGTGATTTCTTGATAATGGGTGTGTTCCTTATCTTCTCCTAGTGTCTAAACCCTTCTCCATGGCTGGACCCCCAAATAATATTCCTTTACGTGCTAAGGGGTATCTAGAGAGTGGGATAGGTTTAATAACTACCCTCACCCTAAAGCGTACCCTAACCCTAATCCCTACCTTAACACTAACGCGTACCCTAATCCTAACCCGAACCCTTAACCGAGCCCTAACCCTAACACTAACCCTAACCCTAACTCTAACCCATACCCTACGCCCTACCCGAATCCCTCCCCGAACCCGTGCCCTAAGCCGTACCCTAACCCTCACCCTAACCCTAACCCTAACCCTAACCCTAAGCTACCCTAGACGGCTTCTGCCTCCAATAGATTTCCTAAGCACTAGTGATTTAAGGAACAGGTTAAAAAGAGAATCCTAATGTGATTTCTTGATAATGGGTGTGTTCCTTATCTTCTCCTCTTGTCTAAACTCTTTTCCATGGCTGGACCCCCAAATAATATTCCTTTACGTGCTAAGGGGTATCTAGAGAGTGGGATAGGTTTAATAACTACCCTCACCCTAACGCGTACCCTAACCCTAACCCTTACCCTAACCCTAACGCGTACCCTAATCCTAACCCGTACCCTAAACCGAGCCCTAACCCTAACACTAGCCCTAACCCTAACCCTAACCCATACCCTACGCCCTACCCGAACCCCTCCCCGAACCCGTACCCTAAGCCGTACCCTAACCCTCACCCTAACCCTAACCCTAACCCTAAGCTACCCTTGACTGCTTCTGCCTCCAATAGATTTCCTAAGCACTAGTGTTTTAAGGAACAGGTTAAAAAGAGAATCGTAATGTGATTTCTTGATAATGGGTGTGTTCCTTATTTTCTCCTCGTGTCTAAACTCTTCTCCATGGCTGGACCCCCAAATAATATTCCTTTACGTGCTAAGGGGTATCTAGAGAGTGGGATAGGTTTAATAACTACCCTCACCCTAACACGTAACCTAACCCTAACCGCTACCCTAACCCTAACGAGTACCCTAATCCTAACCCATACCCTAAACCGAGCCCTAACCCTAACACTAACCCTAACCCATACCCTACGCCCTACCCGAATCCCTCCCCGAACCCGTACCCTAAGCCGTACCCTAACCCTCACCCTAACCCTAACCCTAACCCTAAGCTACCCTTGACTGCTTCTGCCTCCAATAGATTTCCTAAGCACTAGTGTTTTAAGAAACTGTTTAAAAAGAGAATCATATTGTGATTTCTTGATAATGGGTGTGTTCCTTATCTTCTCCTAGTGTCTAAACCCTTCTCCATGGCTGGACCCCCAAATAATATTCCTTTACGTGCTAAGGGGTATCTAGAGAGTGGGATAAGTTTAATAACTACCCTCACCCTAAAGCGTACCCTAACCCTAACCCCTAACCTAACACTAACGCGTACCCTAATCCTAACCCGTACCCTTAACCGAGCCCTAACCCTAACACTAACCCTAACCCTAACCCTAACCCATACCCTACGCCCTACCCGAACCCCTCCCCGAACCCGTACCCTAAGCCATACCCTAACCCTCACCCTAACCCTAACCCTAACCCTAAGCTACCCTTGACTGCTTCTGCCTCCAATAGATTTCCTAAGCACTAGTGTTTTAAGGAACAGGTTAAAAAGAGAATCCTAATGTGATTTCTTGATAATGGGTGTGTTCCTTATCTTCTCCTAGTGTCTAAACTCTTCTCCATGGCTGGACCCCCAAATAATATTCCTTTACGTGCTAAGGGGTATCTAGAGAGTGGGATAGGTTTAATAACTAACCTCACCCTATCGCATACCCTAACCCTAACCCCTACCCTAACATTAACGCGTACCCTAATCCTAACCCGTACCCTAAACCGAGCCCTAACCCTAACACTAACCCTAACCCTAACCCTAACCCATAGCCTACGCCCTACCCGAACCCCTCCCCGAACCCGTACCCTAAGCCGTACCGTAACCCTCACCCTAACCCTAACCCTAACACTAAGCTACCCTTGACTGCTTCTGCCTCCAATAGATTTCCTAAGCACTAGTGTTTTAAGGAACAGGTTAAAAAGAGAATCCTAATGTGATTTCTTGATAATGGGTGTGTTCCTTATCTTCTCCTAGTGTCTAAACTCTTCTCCATGGCTGGACCCCCAAATAATATTCCTTTACGTGCTAAGGGGTATCTAGAGAGTGGGATAGGTTTAATAACTACCCTCACCCTAACGCGTACCCTAACCCTAACCCCTACCCTAACCCTAACGCGTACCATAATCCTAACCCGTACCCTAAACCGAGCCCTAACCCTAACCCTAACCCATACCCTACGCCCTACCCGAACCCCTCCCCGAACCCGTACCCTAAGCCGTACCCTAACCCTCACCCTAACCCTAACCCTAACCCTAAGCTACCCTTGACTGCTTCTGCCTCCAATAGATTTCCTAAGCACTAGTGTTTTAAGGAACAGGTTAAAAAGAGAATCCTAATGTGATTTCTTGATAATGGGTGTGTTCCTTATCTTCTCCACGTGTCTAAACTCTTCTCCATGGCTGGACCCCCAAATAATATTCCTTTACGTGCTAAGGGGTATCTAGAGAGTGTGATAGGTTTAATAACTACCCCCACCCTAACGCGTACCCTAACCCTAACCCCTACCCTAACCCTAACGCGTACCCTAATCCTAACCCGTACCCTAAACCGAGCACTAACCCTAACACTAACCCTAACCCTAACCCTAACCCATACCCTACGCCCTACCCGAACCCCTCCCCGAACCCGTACCCTAAGCCATACCCTAACCCTCACCCTAACCCTAACCCTAACCCTAAGCTACCCTTGACTGCTTCTGCCTCCAATAGATTTCCTAAGCACTAGTGTTTTAAGGAACAGGTTAAAAAGCGAATCCTAATGTGATTTCTTGATAATGGGTGTGTTCCTTATCTTCTCCTAGTGTCTAAACTCTTCTCCATGGCTGGACCCCCAAATAATATTCCTTTACGTGCTAAGGGGTATCTAGAGAGTGGGATAGGTTTAATAACTACCCTCACCCTAAAGCGTACCCTAACCCTAATCCCTACCTTAACACTAACGCGTACCCTAATCCTAACCCGAACCCTTAACCGAGCCCTAACCCTAACACTAACCCTAACCCTAACTCTAACCCATACCCTACGCCCTACCCGAATCCCTCCCCGAACCCGTGCCCTAAGCCGTACCCTAACCCTCACCCTAACCCTAACCCTAACCCTAACCCTAAGCTACCCTAGACGGCTTCTGCCTCCAATAGATTTCCTAAGCACTAGTGATTTAAGGAACAGGTTAAAAAGAGAATCCTAATGTGATTTCTTGATAATGGGTGTGTTCCTTATCTTCTCCTCTTGTCTAAACTCTTTTCCATGGCTGGACCCCCAAATAATATTCCTTTACGTGCTAAGGGGTATCTAGAGAGTGGGATAGGTTTAATAACTACCCTCACCCTAACGCGTACCCTAACCCTAACCCTTACCCTAACCCTAACGCGTACCCTAATCCTAACCCGTACCCTAAACCGAGCCCTAACCCTAACACTAGCCCTAACCCTAACCCTAACCCATACCCTACGCCCTACCCGAACCCCTCCCCGAACCCGTACCCTAAGCCGTACCCTAACCCTCACCCTAACCCTAACCCTAACCCTAAGCTACCCTTGACTGCTTCTGCCTCCAATAGATTTCCTAAGCACTAGTGTTTTAAGGAACAGGTTAAAAAGAGAATCGTAATGTGATTTCTTGATAATGGGTGTGTTCCTTATTTTCTCCTCGTGTCTAAACTCTTCTCCATGGCTGGACCCCCAAATAATATTCCTTTACGTGCTAAGGGGTATCTAGAGAGTGGGATAGGTTTAATAACTACCCTCACCCTAACGCGTAACCTAACCCTAACCGCTACCCTAACCCTAACGAGTACCCTAATCCTAACCCATACCCTAAACCGAGCCCTAACCCTAACACTAACCCTAACCCATACCCTACGCCCTACCCGAATCCCTCCACGAACCCGTACCCTAAGCCGTACCCTAACCCTCACCCTAACCCTAACCCTAACCCTAAGCTACCCTTGACTGCTTCTGCCTCCAATAGATTTCCTAAGCACTAGTGTTTTAAGAAACAGTTTAAAAAGAGAATCATATTGTGATTTCTTGATAATGGGTGTGTTCCTTATCTTCTCCTAGTGTCTAAACCCTTCTCCATGGCTGGACCCCCAAATAATATTCCTTTACGTGCTAAGGGGTATCTAGAGAGTGGGATAAGTTTAATAACTACCCTCACCCTAAAGCGTACCCTAACCCTAACCCCTAACCTAACACTAACGCGTACCCTAATCCTAACCCGTACCCTTAACCGAGCCCTAACCCTAACACTAACCCTAACCCTAACCCTAACCCATACCCTACGCCCTACCCGAACCCCTCCCCGAACCCGTACCATAAGCCATACCCTAACCCTCACCCTAACCCTAACCCTAACCCTAAGCTACCCTTGACTGCTTCTGCCTCCAATAGATTTCCTAAGCACTAGTGTTTTAAGGAACAGGTTAAAAAGAGAATCCTAATGTGATTTCTTGATAATGGGTGTGTTCCTTATCTTCTCCTAGTGTCCAAACTCTTCTCCATGGCTGGACCCCCAAATAATATTCCTTTACGTGCTAAGGGGTATCTAGAGAGTGGGATAGGTTTAATAACTAACCTCACCCTATCGCATACCCTAACCCTAACCCCTACCCTAACATTAACGCGTACCCTAATCCTAACCCGTACCCTAAACCGAGCCCTAACCCTAACACTAACCCTAACCCTAACCCTAACCCATACCCTACGCCCTACCCGAACCCCTCCCCGAACCCGTACCCTAAGCCGTACCGTAACCCTCACCCTAACCCTAACCCTAACACTAAGCTACCCTTGACTGCTTCTGCCTCCAATAGATTTCCTAAGCACTAGTGTTTTAAGGAACAGGTTAAAAAGAGAATCCTAATGTGATTTCTTGATAATGGGTGTGTTCCTTATCTTCTCCTAGTGTCTAAACTCTTCTCCATGGCTGGACCCCCAAATAATATTCCTTTACGTGCTAAGGGGTATCTAGAGAGTGGGATAGGTTTAATAACTACCCTCACCCTAACGCGTACCCTAACCCTAACCCCTACCCTAACCCTAACGCGTACCCTAATCCTAACCCGTACCCTAAACCGAGCCCTAACCCTAACCCTAACCCATACCCTACGCCCTACCCGAACCCCTCCCCGAACCCGTACCCTAAGCCGTACCCTAACCCTCACCCTAACCCTAACCCTAACCCTAAGCTACCCTTGACTGCTTCTGCCTCCAATAGATTTCCTAAGCACTAGTGTTTTAAGGAACAGGTTAAAAAGAGAATCCTAATGTGATTTCTTTATAATGGGTGTGTTCCTTATCTTCTCCACGTGTCTAAACTCTTCTCCATGGCTGGACCCCCAAATAATATTCCTTTACGTGCTAAGGGGTATCTAGAGAGTGTGATAGGTTTAATAACTACCCCCACCCTAACGCGTACCCTAACCCTAACCCCTACCCTAACCCTAACGCGTACCCTAATCCTAACCCGTACCCTAAACCGAGCACTAACCCTAACACTAACCCTAACCCTAACCCTAACCCATACCCTACGCCCTACCCGAACCCCTCCCCGAACCCGTACCCTAAGCCATACCCTAACCCTCACCCTAACCCTAACCCTAACCCTAAGCTACCCTTGACTGCTTCTGCCTCCAATAGATTTCCTAAGCACTAGTGTTTTAAGGAACAAGTTAAAAAGCGAATCCTAATGTGATTTCTTGATAATGGGTGTGTTCCTTATCTTCTCCTAGTGTCTAAACTCTTCTCCATGGCTGGACCCCCAAATAATATTCCTTTACGTGCTAAGAGGTATCTAGAGAGTGGGATAGGTTTAATAACTAACCTCACCCTATCGCGTACCCTAACCCTAACACCTACCCTAACACTAACGCGTACCCTAATCCTAACCCGTACCCTAAACCGAGCCCTAACCCTAACACTAACCCTAACCCTAACCCTAAACCATACCCTACGCCCTACCCGAATCCCTCCCCGAACCCGTACCCTAAGCCATACCCTAACCCTCACCCTAACCCTAACCCTAACCCTAAGCTACCCTTGACTGCTTCTGCCTCCAACAGATTTCCTAAGCACTAGTGTTTTAAGTAACAGGTTAAAAAGAGAATCCTAATGTGATTTCTTGATAATGGGTGTGTTCCTTATATTCTCCTCGTGTCTAAACTCTTCTCCAAGGCTGGACCCCCAAATAATATTCCTTTACGTGCTAAGGGGTATCTAGAGAGTGTGATAGTTTTAATAACTACCCCCACCCTAACGCGTGCCCTAACCCTAACCCCTACCCTAACCCTAACGCGTACCCTAATCCTAACCCGTACCCTTAACCGAGCCCTAACCCT
Source organism: Balaenoptera acutorostrata (assembly GCF_949987535.1). Classification (NCBI taxonomy): domain Eukaryota; kingdom Metazoa; phylum Chordata; class Mammalia; order Artiodactyla; family Balaenopteridae; genus Balaenoptera; species Balaenoptera acutorostrata. Next base: position 213,091 of record NW_026645841.1, on the reverse strand, counting down.
AACACTAACCCTAACCCTAACCCTAACCCATACCCTACGCCCTACCCGAACCCCTCCCCGAACCCGTACCCTAAGCCATACCCTAACCCTCACCCTAACCCTAACCCTAACCCTAAGCTACCCTTGACTGCTTCTGCCTCCAATAGATTTCCTAAGCACTAGTGTTTTAAGGAACAGGTTAAAAAGAGAATCCTAATGTGATTTCTTGATAATGGGTGTGTTCCTTATCTTCTCCTAGTGTCTAAACTCTTCTCCATGGCTGGACCCCCAAATAATATTCCTTTACGTGCTAAGGGGTATCTAGAGAGTGGGATAGGTTTAATAACTAACCTCACCCTATCGCATACCCTAACCCTAACCCCTACCCTAACATTAACGCGTACCCTAATCCTAACCCGTACCCTAAACCGAGCCCTAACCCTAACACTAACCCTAACCCTAACCCTAACCCATAGCCTACGCCCTACCCGAACCCCTCCCCGAACCCGTGCCCTAAGCCGTACCCTAACCCTCACCCTAAACCTAACCCTAACCCTAACCCTAAGCTACCCTTGACTGCTTCTGCCTCCAATAGATTTCCTAAGCACTAGTGTTTTAAGGAACAGGTTAAAAAGAGAATCCTAATGTGATTTCTTGATAATGGGTGTGTTCCTTATCTTCTCCACGTGTCTAAACTCTTCTCCATGGCTGGACCCCCAAATAATATTCCTTTACGTGCTAAGGGGTATCTAGAGAGTGTGATAGGTTTAATAACTACCCCCACCCTAACGCGTACCCTAACCCTAACCCCTACCCTAACCCTAACGCGTACCCTAATCCTAACCCGTACCCTAAACCGAGCACTAACCCTAACACTAACCCTAACCCTAACCCTAACCCATACCCTACGCCCTACCCGAACCCCTCCCCGAACCCGTACCCTAAGCCATACCCTAACCCTCACCCTAACCCTAACCCTAACCCTAAGCTACCCTTGACTGCTTCTGCCTCCAATAGATTTCCTAAGCACTAGTGTTTTAAGGAACAGGTTAAAAAGCGAATCCTAATGTGATTTCTTGATAATGGGTGTGTTCCTTATCTTCTCCTAGTGTCTAAACTCTTCTCCATGGCTGGACCCCCAAATAATATTCCTTTACGTGCTAAGGGGTATCTAGAGAGTGGGATAGGTTTAATAACTACCCTCACCCTAAAGCGTACCCTAACCCTAATCCCTACCTTAACACTAACGCGTACCCTAATCCTAACCCGAACCCTTAACCGAGCCCTAACCCTAACACTAACCCTAACCCTAACTCTAACCCATACCCTACGCCCTACCCGAATCCCTCCCCGAACCCGTGCCCTAAGCCGTACCCTAACCCTCACCCTAACCCTAACCCTAACCCTAACCCTAAGCTACCCTAGACGGCTTCTGCCTCCAATAGATTTCCTAAGCACTAGTGATTTAAGGAACAGGTTAAAAAGAGAATCCTAATGTGATTTCTTGATAATGGGTGTGTTCCTTATCTTCTCCTCTTGTCTAAACTCTTTTCCATGGCTGGAACCCCAAATAATATTCCTTTACGTGCTAAGGGGTATCTAGAGAGTGGGATAGGTTTAATAACTACCCTCACCCTAACGCGTACCCTAACCCTAACCCTTACCCTAACCCTAACGCGTACCCTAATCCTAACCCGTACCCTAAACCGAGCCCTAACCCTAACACTAGCCCTAACCCTAACCCTAACCCATACCCTACGCCCTACCCGAACCCCTCCCCGAACCCGTACCCTAAGCCGTACCCTAACCCTCACCCTAACCCTAACCCTAACCCTAAGCTACCCTTGACTGCTTCTGCCTCCAATAGATTTCCTAAGCACTAGTGTTTTAAGAAACAGTTTAAAAAGAGAATCATATTGTGATTTCTTGATAATGGGTGTGTTCCTTATCTTCTCCTAGTGTCTAAACCCTTCTCCATGGCTGGACCCCCAAATAATATTCCTTTACGTGCTAAGGGGTATCTAGAGAGTGGGATAAGTTTAATAACTACCCTCACCCTAAAGCGTACCCTAACCCTAACCCCTAACCTAACACTAACGCGTACCCTAATCCTAACCCGTACCCTTAACCGAGCCCTAACCCTAACACTAACCCTAACCCTAACCCTAACCCATACCCTACGCCCTACCCGAACCCCTCCCCGAACCCGTACCCTAAGCCATACCCTAACCCTCACCCTAACCCTAACCCTAACCCTAAGCTACCCTTGACTGCTTCTGCCTCCAATAGATTTCCTAAGCACTAGTGTTTTAAGGAACAGGTTAAAAAGAGAATCCTAATGTGATTTCTTGATAATGGGTGTGTTCCTTATCTTCTCCTAGTGTCTAAACTCTTCTCCATGGCTGGACCCCCAAATAATATTCCTTTACGTGCTAAGGGGTATCTAGAGAGTGGGATAGGTTTAATAACTAACCTCACCCTATCGCATACCCTAACCCTAACCCCTACCCTAACATTAACGCGTACCCTAATCCTAACCCGTACCCTAAACCGAGCCCTAACCCTAACACTAACCCTAACCCTAACCCTAACCCATAGCCTACGCCCTACCCGAACCCCTCCCCGAACCCGTACCCTAAGCCGTACCGTAACCCTCACCCTAACCCTAACCCTAACACTAAGCTACCCTTGACTGCTTCTGCCTCCAATAGATTTCCTAAGCACTAGTGTTTTAAGGAACAGGTTAAAAAGAGAATCCTAATGTGATTTCTTGATAATGGGTGTGTTCCTTATCTTCTCCTAGTGTCTAAACTCTTCTCCATGGCTGGACCCCCAAATAATATTCCTTTACGTGCTAAGGGGTATCTAGAGAGTGGGATAGGTTTAATAACTACCCTCACCCTAACGCGTACCCTAACCCTAACCCCTACCCTAACCCTAACGCGTACCCTAATCCTAACCCGTACCCTAAACCGAGCCCTAACCCTAACCCTAACCCATACCCTACGCCCTACCCGAACCCCTCCCCGAACCCGTACCCTAAGCCGTACCCTAACCCTCACCCTAACCCTAACCCTAACCCTAAGCTACCCTTGACTGCTTCTGCCTCCAATAGATTTCCTAAGCACTAGTGTTTTAAGGAACAGGTTAAAAAGAGAATCCTAATGTGATTTCTTGATAATGGGTGTGTTCCTTATCTTCTCCACGTGTCTAAACTCTTCTCCATGGCTGGACCCCCAAATAATATTCCTTTACGTGCTAAGGGGTATCTAGAGAGTGTGATAGGTTTAATAACTACCCCCACCCTAACGCGTACCCTAACCCTAACCCCTACCCTAACCCTAACGCGTACCCTAATCCTAACCCGTACCCTAAACCGAGCACTAACCCTAACACTAACCCTAACCCTAACCCTAACCCATACCCTACGCCCTACCCGAACCCCTCCCCGAACCCGTACCCTAAGCCATACCCTAACCCTCACCCTAACCCTAACCCTAACCCTAAGCTACCCTTGACTGCTTCTGCCTCCAATAGATTTCCTAAGCACTAGTGTTTTAAGGAACAGGTTAAAAAGCGAATCCTAATGTGATTTCTTGATAATGGGTGTGTTCCTTATCTTCTCCTAGTGTCTAAACTCTTCTCCATGGCTGGACCCCCAAATAATATTCCTTTACGTGCTAAGAGGTATCTAGAGAGTGGGATAGGTTTAATAACTAACCTCACCCTATCGCGTACCCTAACCCTAACACCTACCCTAACACTAACGCGTACCCTAATCCTAACCCGTACCCTTAACCGAGCCCTAACCCTAACACTAACCCTAACCCTAACCCTAACCCATACCCTACGCCCTACCCGAACCCCTCCCCGAACCCGTACCCTAAGCCATACCCTAACCCTCACCCTAACCCTAACCCTAACCCTAAGCTACCCTTGACTGCTTCTGCCTCCAATAGATTTCCTAAGCACTAGTGTTTTAAGGAACAGGTTAAAAAGAGAATCCTAATGTGATTTCGTGATAATGGGTGTGTTCCTTATCTTCTCCTAGTGTCTAAACTCTTCTCCATGGCTGGACCCCCAATAATATTCCTGTACGTGCTAAGGGGTATCTAGAGAGTGGAATAGGTTTAATAACTACCCTCACCCTAACGTGTACACTAACCCTAACACGTACCCTAATCCTAACCCGTACCCTAAACCGAGCCCTAACCCTAACACTAACCCTAACCCTAACCCTAACCCATACCCTACGCCCTACCCGAACCCCTCCCCGAACCAGTGCCCTAAGCCGTACCCTAACCCTCACCCTAACCCTAACCCTAACCCTAAGCTACCCTTGACGGCTTCTGCCTCCAATAGATTTCCTAAGCACTAGTGTTTTAAGGAACATGTGAAAAAGAGAATCCTAATGTGATTTCTTGATAATGGGTGTGTTCCTTATCTTCTCCTCGTGTCTAAACTCTTCTCCATGGATGGACCCCCAAATAATATTCCTTTATGTGCTAAGGGGTATCTAGAGAGTGTGATAGGTTTAATAACTACCCTCACCCTATCGCGTACACTAACCCTAGCACCTACCCTAACCCTAACGCGTACCCTAATCCTAACCCATACCCTACGCCCTTCCCGAACCCGTCCCCGAACCCGTACCCTAACCCTCACCCTAACCCTAACCCTAACCCTAAGCTACCCTTGACTGCTTCTGCCTCCAATAGATTTCCTCAGCACTAGTGTTTTAAGGAATAGGTTAAAAAGAGAATCCTAATGTGATTTCTTTATAATGGGTGTGATCTTTATCTTATCCTAGTGTCGAAACTCTTCTCCATGGCTGGACCCCAAAATAATATTCCTTTACGTGCTAAGGGGTATCTACAGAGTGGGATAGGTTTAATAACTACCCTAACCCTAATGCGTACCATAACCCTAACCCCTACCCTAACACTAACGCATACACTAATCCTAAACCGTACCCTAAACCGAGCCCTAACCCTAACACTAACCCTAAACCTAACCCTAACCCATACCCTACGCCCTACCCAAACCCCTCACCTAACCCGTACCCTAAGCCGTACCCTAACCCTAACCCTAATGCTAAGCTACCCTTGACTGCTTCTGCCTGCAATAGATTTCCTAAACAGTAGTGTTTTAAAAAACAGGTTCAAAAGAGAATCCTAATGTGATTTCTTGATAATGGGTGTGTTCCTTATCTTCTCCTCTTGTCTAAACTCTTTTCCATGGCTGGACCCCCAAATAATATTCCTTTACGTGCTAAGGGGTATCTACAGAGTGGGATAGGTTTAATAACTACCCTAACCCTAATGCGTACCCTAACCCTAACCCCTACCCTAACACTAACGCATACACTAATCCTAACCCGAAACCTAAACCGAGCCCTAACCCTAACACTAACCCTAACCCTAACTCTAACCCATACCCTACGCCCTACCCGAATCCCTCCCCGAACCCGTACCCTAAGCCGTACCCTAACCCTCACCCTAACCCTAACCCTAACCCTAACCCTAAGCTACCCTAGACGGCTTCTGCCTCCAATAGATTTCCTAAGCACTAGTGATTTAAGGAACAGGTTAAAAAGAGAATCCTAATGTGATTTCTTGATAATGGGTGTGTTCCTTATCTTCTCCTCTTGTCTAAACTCTTTTCCATGGCTGGACCCCCAAATAATATTCCTTTACATGCTAAGGGGTATCTAGAGAGTGTGATAGGTTTAATAACTACCCTCACCCTAACGTGTACCCTAACCCTAACCCCTACACTAACCCTAACGCGTACCCTAATCCTAACCCGTACCCCAAACCGAGCCCTAACCCTAACACTAGCCCTAACCCTAACCCTAACCCATACCCTACGCCCTACCCGAAGCCCTCCCCGAACCCGTACCCTAAGCCATACCCTAACCCTCACCCTAACCCTAACCCTAACCCTAAGCTACCCTTGACTGCTTCTGCCTCCAATAGATTTCCTAAGCACTAGTGTTTTAAGGAGCAGGTGAAAAAGAGAATCCTAATATGATTTCTTGATAATGGGGGTGTTCCTTATCTTCTCCTCGTGTCTAAACTCTTCTCCATGGCTGGACCCCCAAATAATATTCCTTTACGTGCTAAGGGGTATCTAGAGAGTGGGATAGGTTTAATAACTACCCTCACCCTAACGCGTAACCTAACCCTAACCGCTACCCTAACCCTAACGAGTACCCTAATCCTAACCCATACCCTAAACCGAGCCCTAACCCTAACACTAACCCTAACCCATACCCTACGCCCTACCCGAATCCCTCCCCGAACCCGTACCCTAAGCCGTACCCTAACCCTCACCCTAACCCTAACCCTAACCCTAAGCTACCCTTGACTGCTTCTGCCTCCAATAGATTTCCTAAGCACTAGTGTTTTAAGAAACAGGTTAAAAAGAGAATCCTAATGTGATTTCGTGATAATGGGTGTGTTCCTTATCTTCTCCTAGTGTCTAAACTCTTCTCCATGGCTGGACCCCCAATAATATTCCTGTACGTGCTAAGGGGTATCTAGAGAGTGGAATAGGTTTAATAACTACCCTCACCCTAACGTGTACACTAACCCTAACACGTACCCTAATCCTAACCCGTACCCTAAACCGAGCCCTAACCCTAACACTAACCCTAACCCTAACCCTAACCCATACCCTACGCCCTACCCGAACCCCTCCCCGAACCAGTGCCCTAAGCCGTACCCTAACCCTCACCCTAACCCTAACCCTAAGCTACCCTTGACGGCTTCTGCCTCCAATAGATTTCCTAAGCACTAGTGTTTTAAGGAACATGTGAAAAACAGAATCCTAATGTGATTTCTTGATAATGGGTGTGTTCCTTATCTTCTCCTAGTGTCTAAACTCTTCTCCATGGCTGGACCCCCAAATAATATTCCTTTACGTGCTAAGGGGTATCTAGAGAGTGGGATAGGTTTAATAACTAACCTCACCCTATCGCATACCCTAACCCTAACCCCTACCCTAACATTAACGCGTACCCTAATCCTAACCCGTACCCTAAACCGAGCCCTAACCCTAACACTAACCCTAACCCTAACCCTAACCCATAGCCTACGCCCTACCCGAACCCCTCCCCGAACCCGTACCCTAAGCCGTACCGTAACCCTCACCCTAACCCTAACCCTAACACTAAGCTACCCTTGACTGCTTCTGCCTCCAATAGATTTCCTAAGCACTAGTGTTTTAAGGAACAGGTTAAAAAGAGAATCCTAATGTGATTTCTTGATAATGGGTGTGTTCCTTATCTTCTCCTAGTGTCTAAACTCTTCTCCATGGCTGGACCCCCAAATAATATTCCTTTACGTGCTAAGGGGTATCTAGAGAGTGGGATAGGTTTAATAACTACCCTCACCCTAACGCGTACCCTAACCCTAACCCCTACCCTAACCCTAACGCGTACCATAATCCTAACCCGTACCCTAAACCGAGCCCTAACCCTAACCCTAACCCATACCCTACGCCCTACCCGAACCCCTCCCCGAACCCGTACCCTAAGCCGTACCCTAACCCTCACCCTAACCCTAACCCTAACCCTAAGCTACCCTTGACTGCTTCTGCCTCCAATAGATTTCCTAAGCACTAGTGTTTTAAGGAACAGGTTAAAAAGAGAATCCTAATGTGATTTCTTGATAATGGGTGTGTTCCTTATCTTCTCCACGTGTCTAAACTCTTCTCCATGGCTGGACCCCCAAATAATATTCCTTTACGTGCTAAGGGGTATCTAGAGAGTGTGATAGGTTTAATAACTACCCCCACCCTAACGCGTACCCTAACCCTAACCCCTACCCTAACCCTAACGCGTACCCTAATCCTAACCCGTACCCTAAACCGAGCACTAACCCTAACACTAACCCTAACCCTAACCCTAACCCATACCCTACGCCCTACCCGAACCCCTCCCCGAACCCGTACCCTAAGCCATACCCTAACCCTCACCCTAACCCTAACCCTAACCCTAAGCTACCCTTGACTGCTTCTGCCTCCAATAGATTTCCTAAGCACTAGTGTTTTAAGGAACAGGTTAAAAAGCGAATCCTAATGTGATTTCTTGATAATGGGTGTGTTCCTTATCTTCTCCTAGTGTCTAAACTCTTCTCCATGGCTGGACCCCCAAATAATATTCCTTTACGTGCTAAGGGGTATCTAGAGAGTGGGATAGGTTTAATAACTACCCTCACCCTAAAGCGTACCCTAACCCTAATCCCTACCTTAACACTAACGCGTACCCTAATCCTAACCCGAACCCTTAACCGAGCCCTAACCCTAACACTAACCCTAACCCTAACTCTAACCCATACCCTACGCCCTACCCGAATCCCTCCCCGAACCCGTGCCCTAAGCCGTACCCTAACCCTCACCCTAACCCTAACCCTAACCCTAACCCTAAGCTACCCTAGACGGCTTCTGCCTCCAATAGATTTCCTAAGCACTAGTGATTTAAGGAACAGGTTAAAAAGAGAATCCTAATGTGATTTCTTGATAATGGGTGTGTTCCTTATCTTCTCCTCTTGTCTAAACTCTTTTCCATGGCTGGACCCCCAAATAATATTCCTTTACGTGCTAAGGGGTATCTAGAGAGTGGGATAGGTTTAATAACTACCCTCACCCTAACGCGTACCCTAACCCTAACCCTTACCCTAACCCTAACGCGTACCCTAATCCTAACCCGTACCCTAAACCGAGCCCTAACCCTAACACTAGCCCTAACCCTAACCCTAACCCATACCCTACGCCCTACCCGAACCCCTCCCCGAACCCGTACCCTAAGCCGTACCCTAACCCTCACCCTAACCCTAACCCTAACCCTAAGCTACCCTTGACTGCTTCTGCCTCCAATAGATTTCCTAAGCACTAGTGTTTTAAGGAACAGGTTAAAAAGAGAATCGTAATGTGATTTCTTGATAATGGGTGTGTTCCTTATTTTCTCCTCGTGTCTAAACTCTTCTCCATGGCTGGACCCCCAAATAATATTCCTTTACGTGCTAAGGGGTATCTAGAGAGTGGGATAGGTTTAATAACTACCCTCACCCTAACGCGTAACCTAACCCTAACCGCTACCCTAACCCTAACGAGTACCCTAATCCTAACCCATACCCTAAACCGAGCCCTAACCCTAACACTAACCCTAACCCATACCCTACGCCCTACCCGAATCCCTCCACGAACCCGTACCCTAAGCCGTACCCTAACCCTCACCCTAACCCTAACCCTAACCCTAAGCTACCCTTGACTGCTTCTGCCTCCAGTAGATTTCCTAAGCACTAGTGTTTTAAGAAACAGTTTAAAAAGAGAATCATATTGTGATTTCTTGATAATGGGTGTGTTCCTTATCTTCTCCTAGTGTCTAAACCCTTCTCCATGGCTGGACCCCCAAATAATATTCCTTTACGTGCTAAGGGGTATCTAGAGAGTGGGATAAGTTTAATAACTACCCTCACCCTAAAGCGTACCCTAACCCTAACCCCTAACCTAACACTAACGCGTACCCTAATCCTAACCCGTACCCTTAACCGAGCCCTAACCCTAACACTAACCCTAACCCTAACCCTAACCCATACCCTACGCCCTACCCGAACCCCTCCCCGAACCCGTACCATAAGCCATACCCTAACCCTCACCCTAACCCTAACCCTAACCCTAAGCTACCCTTGACTGCTTCTGCCTCCAATAGATTTCCTAAGCACTAGTGTTTTAAGGAACAGGTTAAAAAGAGAATCCTAATGTGATTTCTTGATAATGGGTGTGTTCCTTATCTTCTCCTAGTGTCCAAACTCTTCTCCATGGCTGGACCCCCAAATAATATTCCTTTACGTGCTAAGGGGTATCTAGAGAGTGGGATAGGTTTAATAACTAACCTCACCCTATCGCATACCCTAACCCTAACCCCTACCCTAACATTAACGCGTACCCTAATCCTAACCCGTACCCTAAACCGAGCCCTAACCCTAACACTAACCCTAACCCTAACCCTAACCCATACCCTACGCCCTACCCGAACCCCTCCCCGAACCCGTACCCTAAGCCGTACCGTAAACCTCACCCTAACCCTAACCCTAACACTAAGCTACCCTTGACTGCTTCTGCCTCCAATAGATTTCCTAAGCACTAGTGTTTTAAGGAACAGGTTAAAAAGAGAATCCTAATGTGATTTCTTGATAATGGGTGTGTTCCTTATCTTCTCCTAGTGTCTAAACTCTTCTCCATGGCTGGACCCCCAAATAATATTCCTTTACGTGCTAAGGGGTATCTAGAGAGTGGGATAGGTTTAATAACTACCCTCACCCTAACGCGTACCCTAACCCTAACCCCTACCCTAACCCTAACGCGTACCCTAATCCTAACCCGTACCCTAAACCGAGCCCTAACCCTAACCCTAACCCATACCCTACGCCCTACCCGAACCCCTCCCCGAACCCGTACCCTAAGCCGTACCCTAACCCTCACCCTAACCCTAACCCTAACCCTAAGCTACCCTTGACTGCTTCTGCCTCCAATAGATTTCCTAAGCACTAGTGTTTTAAGGAACAGGTTAAAAAGAGAATCCTAATGTGATTTCTTTATAATGGGTGTGTTCCTTATCTTCTCCACGTGTCTAAACTCTTCTCCATGGCTGGACCCCCAAATAATATTCCTTTACGTGCTAAGGGGTATCTAGAGAGTGTGATAGGTTTAATAACTACCCCCACCCTAACGCGTACCCTAACCCTAACCCCTACCCTAACCCTAACGCGTACCCTAATCCTAACCCGTACCCTAAACCGAGCACTAACCCTAACACTAACCCTAACCCTAACCCTAACCCATACCCTACGCCCTACCCGAACCCCTCCCCGAACCCGTACCCTAAGCCATACCCTAACCCTCACCCTAACCCTAACCCTAACCCTAAGCTACCCTTGACTGCTTCTGCCTCCAATAGATTTCCTAAGCACTAGTGTTTTAAGGAACAAGTTAAAAAGCGAATCCTAATGTGATTTCTTGATAATGGGTGTGTTCCTTATCTTCTCCTAGTGTCTAAACTCTTCTCCATGGCTGGACCCCCAAATAATATTCCTTTACGTGCTAAGAGGTATCTAGAGAGTGGGATAGGTTTAATAACTAACCTCACCCTATCGCGTACCCTAACCCTAACACCTACCCTAACACTAACGCGTACCCTAATCCTAACCCGTACCCTAAACCGAGCCCTAACCCTAACACTAACCCTAACCCTAACCCTAAACCATACCCTACGCCCTACCCGAATCCCTCCCCGAACCCGTACCCTAAGCCATACCCTAACCCTCACCCTAACCCTAACCCTAACCCTAAGCTACCCTTGACTGCTTCTGCCTCCAACAGATTTCCTAAGCACTAGTGTTTTAAGTAACAGGTTAAAAAGAGAATCCTAATGTGATTTCTTGATAATGGGTGTGTTCCTTATATTCTCCTCGTGTCTAAACTCTTCTCCAAGGCTGGACCCCCAAATAATATTCCTTTACGTGCTAAGGGGTATCTAGAGAGTGTGATAGTTTTAATAACTACCCCCACCCTAACGCGTGCCCTAACCCTAACCCCTACCCTAACCCTAACGCGTACCCTAATCCTAACCCGTACCCTTAACCGAGCCCTAACCCTAACACTAACCCTAACCCTAACCCTAACCCATACCCTACGCCCTACCCGAACCCCTCCCCGAACCCGTACCCTAAGCCATACCCTAACCCTCACCCTAACCCTAACCCTAACCCTAAGCTACCCTTGACTGCTTCTGCCTCCAATAGATTTCCTAAGCACTAGTGTTTTAAGGAACAGGTTAAAAAGAGAATCCTAATGTGATTTCTTGATAATGGGTGTGTTCCTTATCTTCTCCTAGTGTCTAAACTCTTCTCCATGGCTGGACCCCCAAATAATATTCCTTTACGTGCTAAGGGGTATCTAGAGAGTGGGATAGGTTTAATAACTAACCTCACCCTATCGCATACCCTAACCCTAACCCCTACCCTAACATTAACGCGTACCCTAATCCTAACCCGTACCCTAAACCGAGCCCTAACCCTAACACTAACCCTAACCCTAACCCTAACCCATAGCCTACGCCCTACCCGAACCCCTCCCCGAACCCGTGCCCTAAGCCGTACCCTAACCCTCACCCTAAACCTAACCCTAACCCTAACCCTAAGCTACCCTTGACTGCTTCTGCCTCCAATAGATTTCCTAAGCACTAGTGTTTTAAGGAACAGGTTAAAAAGAGAATCCTAATGTGATTTCTTGATAATGGGTGTGTTCCTTATCTTCTCCACGTGTCTAAACTCTTCTCCATGGCTGGACCCCCAAATAATATTCCTTTACGTGCTAAGGGGTATCTAGAGAGTGTGATAGGTTTAATAACTACCCCCACCCTAACGCGTACCCTAACCCTAACCCCTACCCTAACCCTAACGCGTACCCTAATCCTAACCCGTACCCTAAACCGAGCACTAACCCTAACACTAACCCTAACCCTAACCCTAACCCATACCCTACGCCCTACCCGAACCCCTCCCCGAACCCGTACCCTAAGCCATACCCTAACCCTCACCCTAACCCTAACCCTAACCCTAAGCTACCCTTGACTGCTTCTGCCTCCAATAGATTTCCTAAGCACTAGTGTTTTAAGGAACAGGTTAAAAAGCGAATCCTAATGTGATTTCTTGATAATGGGTGTGTTCCTTATCTTCTCCTAGTGTCTAAACTCTTCTCCATGGCTGGACCCCCAAATAATATTCCTTTACGTGCTAAGGGGTATCTAGAGAGTGGGATAGGTTTAATAACTACCCTCACCCTAAAGCGTACCCTAACCCTAATCCCTACCTTAACACTAACGCGTACCCTAATCCTAACCCGAACCCTTAACCGAGCCCTAACCCTAACACTAACCCTAACCCTAACTCTAACCCATACCCTACGCCCTACCCGAATCCCTCCCCGAACCCGTGCCCTAAGCCGTACCCTAACCCTCACCCTAACCCTAACCCTAACCCTAACCCTAAGCTACCCTAGACGGCTTCTGCCTCCAATAGATTTCCTAAGCACTAGTGATTTAAGGAACAGGTTAAAAAGAGAATCCTAATGTGATTTCTTGATAATGGGTGTGTTCCTTATCTTCTCCTCTTGTCTAAACTCTTTTCCATGGCTGGAACCCCAAATAATATTCCTTTACGTGCTAAGGGGTATCTAGAGAGTGGGATAGGTTTAATAACTACCCTCACCCTAACGCGTACCCTAACCCTAACCCTTACCCTAACCCTAACGCGTACCCTAATCCTAACCCGTACCCTAAACCGAGCCCTAACCCTAACACTAGCCCTAACCCTAACCCTAACCCATACCCTACGCCCTACCCGAACCCCTCCCCGAACCCGTACCCTAAGCCGTACCCTAACCCTCACCCTAACCCTAACCCTAACCCTAAGCTACCCTTGACTGCTTCTGCCTCCAATAGATTTCCTAAGCACTAGTGTTTTAAGGAACAGGTTAAAAAGAGAATCGTAATGTGATTTCTTGATAATGGGTGTGTTCCTTATTTTCTCCTCGTGTCTAAACTCTTCTCCATGGCTGGACCCCCAAATAATATTCCTTTACGTGCTAAGGGGTATCTAGAGAGTGGGATAGGTTTAATAACTACCCTCACCCTAACGCGTAACCTAACCCTAACCGCTACCCTAACCCTAACGAGTACCCTAATCCTAACCCATACCCTAAACCGAGCCCTAACCCTAACACTAACCCTAACCCATACCCTACGCCCTACCCGAATCCCTCCCCGAACCCGTACCCTAAGCCGTACCCTAACCCTCACCCTAACCCTAACCCTAACCCTAAGCTACCCTTGACTGCTTCTGCCTCCAATAGATTTCCTAAGCACTAGTGTTTTAAGAAACAGTTTAAAAAGAGAATCATATTGTGATTTCTTGATAATGGGTGTGTTCCTTATCTTCTCCTAGTGTCTAAACCCTTCTCCATGGCTGGACCCCCAAATAATATTCCTTTACGTGCTAAGGGGTATCTAGAGAGTGGGATAAGTTTAATAACTACCCTCACCCTAAAGCGTACCCTAACCCTAACCCCTAACCTAACACTAACGCGTACCCTAATCCTAACCCGTACCCTTAACCGAGCCCTAACCCTAACACTAACCCTAACCCTAACCCTAACCCATACCCTACGCCCTACCCGAACCCCTCCCCGAACCCGTACCCTAAGCCATACCCTAACCCTCACCCTAACCCTAACCCTAACCCTAAGCTACCCTTGACTGCTTCTGCCTCCAATAGATTTCCTAAGCACTAGTGTTTTAAGGAACAGGTTAAAAAGAGAATCCTAATGTGATTTCTTGATAATGGGTGTGTTCCTTATCTTCTCCTAGTGTCTAAACTCTTCTCCATGGCTGGACCCCCAAATAATATTCCTTTACGTGCTAAGGGGTATCTAGAGAGTGGGATAGGTTTAATAACTAACCTCACCCTATCGCATACCCTAACCCTAACCCCTACCCTAACATTAACGCGTACCCTAATCCTAACCCGTACCCTAAACCGAGCCCTAACCCTAACACTAACCCTAACCCTAACCCTAACCCATAGCCTACGCCCTACCCGAACCCCTCCCCGAACCCGTACCCTAAGCCGTACCGTAACCCTCACCCTAACCCTAACCCTAACACTAAGCTACCCTTGACTGCTTCTGCCTCCAATAGATTTCCTAAGCACTAGTGTTTTAAGGAACAGGTTAAAAAGAGAATCCTAATGTGATTTCTTGATAATGGGTGTGTTCCTTATCTTCTCCTAGTGTCTAAACTCTTCTCCATGGCTGGACCCCCAAATAATATTCCTTTACGTGCTAAGGGGTATCTAGAGAGTGGGATAGGTTTAATAACTACCCTCACCCTAACGCGTACCCTAACCCTAACCCCTACCCTAACCCTAACGCGTACCCTAATCCTAACCCGTACCCTAAACCGAGCCCTAACCCTAACCCTAACCCATACCCTACGCCCTACCCGAACCCCTCCCCGAACCCGTACCCTAAGCCGTACCCTAACCCTCACCCTAACCCTAACCCTAACCCTAAGCTACCCTTGACTGCTTCTGCCTCCAATAGATTTCCTAAGCACTAGTGTTTTAAGGAACAGGTTAAAAAGAGAATCCTAATGTGATTTCTTGATAATGGGTGTGTTCCTTATCTTCTCCACGTGTCTAAACTCTTCTCCATGGCTGGACCCCCAAATAATATTCCTTTACGTGCTAAGGGGTATCTAGAGAGTGTGATAGGTTTAATAACTACCCCCACCCTAACGCGTACCCTAACCCTAACCCCTACCCTAACCCTAACGCGTACCCTAATCCTAACCCGTACCCTAAACCGAGCACTAACCCTAACACTAACCCTAACCCTAACCCTAACCCATACCCTACGCCCTACCCGAACCCCTCCCCGAACCCGTACCCTAAGCCATACCCTAACCCACACCCTAACCCTAACCCTAACCCTAAGCTACCCTTGACTGCTTCTGCCTCCAATAGATTTCCTAAGCACTAGTGTTTTAAGGAACAGGTTAAAAAGCGAATCCTAATGTGATTTCTTGATAATGGGTGTGTTCCTTATCTTCTCCTAGTGTCTAAACTCTTCTCCATGGCTGGACCCCCAAATAATATTCCTTTACGTGCTAAGGGGTATCTAGAGAGTGGGATAGGTTTAATAACTAACCTCACCCTATCGCATACCCTAACCCTAACCCCTACCCTAACATTAACGCGTACCCTAATCCTAACCCGTACCCTAAACCGAGCCCTAACCCTAACCCTAACCCTAACCCTAACCCTAACCCATACCCTACGCCCTACCCGAACCCCTCCCTGAACCCGTACCCTAAGCCATACCCTAACCCTCACCCTAACCCTAACACTAACCCTAAGCTACCCTTGACTGCTTCTGCCTCCAATAGATTTCCTAAGCACTAGTGTTTTAAGGAACAGGTTAAAAAGAGAATCCTAATGTGATTTCGTGATAATGGGTGTGTTCCTTATCTTCTCCTAGTGTCTAAACTCTTCTCCATGGCTGGACCCCCAATAATATTCCTGTACGTGCTAAGGGGTATCTAGAGAGTGGAATAGGTTTAATAACTACCCTCACCCTAACGTGTACACTAACCCTAACACGTACCCTAATCCTAACCCGTACCCTAAACCGAGCCCTAACCCTAACACTAACCCTAACCCTACCCTAACCCATACCCTACGCCCTACCCGAACCCCTCCCCGAACCAGTGCCCTAAGCCGTACCCTAACCCTCACCCTAACCCTAACCCTAACCCTAAGCTACCCTTGACGGCTTCTGCCTCCAATAGATTTCCTAAGCACTAGTGTTTTAAGGAACATGTGAAAAAGAGAATCCTAATGTGATTTCTTGATAATGGGTGTGTTCCTTATCTTCTCCTCGTGTCTAAACTCTTCTCCATGGATGGACCCCCAAATAATATTCCTTTATGTGCTAAGGGGTATCTAGAGAGTGTGATAGGTTTAATAACTACCCTCACCCTATCGCGTACACTAACCCTAGCACCTACCCTAACCCTAACGCGTACCCTAATCCTAACCCATACCCTACGCCCTTCCCGAACCCGTCCCCGAACCCGTACCCTAACCCTCACCCTAACCCTAACCCTAACCCTAAGCTACCCTTGACTGCTTCTGCCTCCAATAGATTTCCTCAGCACTAGTGTTTTAAGGAATAGGTTAAAAAGAGAATCCTAATGTGATTTCTTTATAATGGGTGTGATCTTTATCTTATCCTAGTGTCGAAACTCTTCTCCATGGCTGGACCCCAAAATAATATTCCTTTACGTGCTAAGGGGTATCTACAGAGTGGGATAGGTTTAATAACTACCCTAACCCTAATGCGTACCATAACCCTAACCCCTACCCTAACACTAACGCATACACTAATCCTAAACCGTACCCTAAACCGAGCCCTAACCCTAACACTAACCCTAAACCTAACCCTAACCCATACCCTACGCCCTACCCAAACCCCTCACCTAACCCGTACCCTAAGCCGTACCCTAACCCTAACCCTAATGCTAAGCTACCCTTGACTGCTTCTGCCTGCAATAGATTTCCTAAACAGTAGTGTTTTAAAAAACAGGTTCAAAAGAGAATCCTAATGTGATTTCTTGATAATGGGTGTGTTCCTTATCTTCTCCTCTTGTCTAAACTCTTTTCCATGGCTGGACCCCCAAATAATATTCCTTTACGTGCTAAGGGGTATCTACAGAGTGGGATAGGTTTAATAACTACCCTAACCCTAATGCGTACCCTAACCCTAACCCCTACCCTAACACTAACGCATACACTAATCCTAACCCGAAACCTAAACCGAGCCCTAACCCTAACACTAACCCTAACCCTAACTCTAACCCATACCCTACGCCCTACCCGAATCCCTCCCCGAACCCGTACCCTAAGCCGTACCCTAACCCTCACCCTAACCCTAACCCTAACCCTAACCCTAAGCTACCCTAGACGGCTTCTGCCTCCAATAGATTTCCTAAGCACTAGTGATTTAAGGAACAGGTTAAAAAGAGAATCCTAATGTGATTTCTTGATAATGGGTGTGTTCCTTATCTTCTCCTCTTGTCTAAACTCTTTTCCATGGCTGGACCCCCAAATAATATTCCTTTACATGCTAAGGGGTATCTAGAGAGTGTGATAGGTTTAATAACTACCCTCACCCTAACGTGTACCCTAACCCTAACCCCTACACTAACCCTAACGCGTACCCTAATCCTAACCCGTACCCCAAACCGAGCCCTAACCCTAACACTAGCCCTAACCCTAACCCTAACCCATACCCTACGCCCTACCCGAACCCCTCCCCGAACCCGTACCCTAAGCCATACCCTAACCCTCACCCTAACCCTAACCCTAACCCTAAGCTACCCTTGACTGCTTCTGCCTCCAATAGATTTCCTAAGCACTAGTGTTTTAAGGAGCAGGTGAAAAAGAGAATCCTAATATGATTTCTTGATAATGGGGGTGTTCCTTATCTTCTCCTCGTGTCTAAACTCTTCTCCATGGCTGGACCCCCAAATAATATTCCTTTACGTGCTAAGGGGTATCTAGAGAGTGGGATAGGTTTAATAACTACCCTCACCCTAACGCGTAACCTAACCCTAACCGCTACCCTAACCCTAACGAGTACCCTAATCCTAACCCATACCCTAAACCGAGCCCTAACCCTAACACTAACCCTAACCCATACCCTACGCCCTACCCGAATCCCTCCCCGAACCCGTACCCTAAGCCGTACCCTAACCCTCACCCTAACCCTAACCCTAACCCTAAGCTACCCTTGACTGCTTCTGCCTCCAATAGATTTCCTAAGCACTAGTGTTTTAAGAAACAGGTTAAAAAGAGAATCCTAATGTGATTTCGTGATAATGGGTGTGTTCCTTATCTTCTCCTAGTGTCTAAACTCTTCTCCATGGCTGGACCCCCAATAATATTCCTGTACGTGCTAAGGGGTATCTAGAGAGTGGAATAGGTTTAATAACTACCCTCACCCTAACGTGTACACTAACCCTAACACGTACCCTAATCCTAACCCGTACCCTAAACCGAGCCCTAACCCTAACACTAACCCTAACCCTAACCCTAACCCATACCCTACGCCCTACCCGAACCCCTCCCCGAACCAGTGCCCTAAGCCGTACCCTAACCCTCACCCTAACCCTAACCCTAAGCTACCCTTGACGGCTTCTGCCTCCAATAGATTTCCTAAGCACTAGTGTTTTAAGGAACATGTGAAAAACAGAATCCTAATGTGATTTCTTGATAATGGGTGTGTTCCTTATCTTCTCCTCGTGTCTAAACTCTTCTCCATGGATGGACCCCCAAATAATATTCCTTTATGTGCTAAGGGGTATCTAGAGAGTGTGATAGGTTTAATAACTACCCTCACCCTATCGCGTACCCTAACCCTAGCACCTACCCTAACCCTAACGCGTACCCTAATCCTAACCCATACCCTACGCCCTTCCCGAACCCGTCCCCGAACCCGTACCCTAACCCTCACCCTAACCCTAACCCTAACCCTAAGCTACCCTTGACTGCTTCTGCCTCCAATAGATTTCCTCAGCACTAGTGTTTTAAGGAATAGGTTAAAAAGAGAATCCTAATGTGATTTCTTTATAATGGGTGTGATCTTTATCTTATCCTAGTGTCGAAACTCTTCTCCATGGCTGGACCCCAAAATAATATTCCTTTACGTGCTAAGGGGTATCTACAGAGTGGGATAGGTTTAATAACTACCCTAACCCTAATGCGTACCCTAACCCTAACCCCTACCCTAACACTAACGCATACACTAATCCTAAACCGTACCCTAAACCGAGCCCTAACCCTAACACTAACCCTAAACCTAACCCTAACCCATACCCTACGCCCTACCCGAACCCCTCACCTAACCCGTACCCTAAGCCGTACCCTAACCCTAACCCTAATGCTAAGCTACCCTTGACTGCTTCTGCCTGCAATAGATTTCCTAAACAGTAGTGTTTTAAAAAACAGGTTCAAAAGAGAATCCTAATGTGATTTCTTGATAATGGGTGTGTTCCTTATCTTATCCTGGTGTCTAAACTCTTCTCCATGGCTGGACCCCCAAATAATATTCTTTTACGTCCTAAGGGGTATCTAGAGAGTGGGATAGGTTTAATAACTACCCTCACCCTAACGCGTACTCTAACCCTAACCCCTACCCTAACCCTAACGCATACCCTAATCCTAACCCATACCATAAACCGAGACCTAACCCTAACACTAACAATAACCCTAACCCTAACCCATACCCTACGCCGTACCCGAACCCCTTCCCGAACCCGTACCCTAAGCCGTACCCTAACCCTCACCCTAACCCTAACCCTAACCCTAAGCTACCCTTGACTCCTTCTGCCTCCAATAGATTTCCTAAGCACTAGTGTTTTAAGGAACAGGTTAAAAAGAGAATCCTAATGTGATTTCGTGATAATGGGTGTGTTCCTTATCTTCTCCTAGTGTCTAAACTCTTCTCCATGGCTGGACCCCCAAATAATATTCCTTTACGTGCTAAGGGGTATCTAGAGAGTGGGATAGGTTTAAAAACTACCTTCACCCTAACGCGTAACCTAACCCTAACCGCTACCCTAACCCTAACGAGTACCCTAATCCTAACCCATACCCTAAACCGAGCCCTAACCCTAACACTAACCCTAACCCTAACCCTAAACCATACCCTACGCCCTACCCGAATCCCTCCCCGAACCCGTACCCTAAGCCGTACCCTAACCCTCACCCTAACCCTAACCCTAACCCTAAGCTACCCTTGACTGCTTCTGCCTCCAATAGATTTCCTAAGCACTAGTGTTTTAAGGAACAGGTGAAAAAGAGAATCCTAATATGATTTCTTGATAATGGGGGTGTTCCTTATCTTCTCCTCGTGTCTAAACTCTTCTCCATGGCTGGACCCCCAAATAATATTCCTTTACGTGCTAAGGGGTATCTAGAGAGTGGGATAGGTTTAATAACTACCCTCACCCTAACGCGTAACCTAACCCTAACCGCTACCCTAACCCTAACGAGTACCCTAATCCTAACCCATACCCTAAACCGAGCCCTAACCCTAACACTAACCCTAACCCATACCCTACGCCCTACCCGAATCCCTCCCCGAACCCGTACCCTAAGCCGTACCCTAACCCTCACCCTAACCCTAACCCTAACCCTAAGCTACCCTTGACTGCTTCTGCCTCCAATAGATTTCCTAAGCACTAGTGTTTTAAGAAACAGGTTAAAAAGAGAATCCTAATGTGATTTCGTGATAATGGGTGTGTTCCTTATCTTCTCCTAGTGTCTAAACTCTTCTCCATGGCTGGACCCCCAATAATATTCCTGTACGTGCTAAGGGGTATCTAGAGAGTGGAATAGGTTTAATAACTACCCTCACCCTAACGTGTACACTAACCCTAACACGTACCCTAATCCTAACCCGTACCCTAAACCGAGCCCTAACCCTAACACTAACCCTAACCCTAACCCTAACCCATACCCTACGCCCTACCCGAACCCCTCCCCGAACCAGTGCCCTAAGCCGTACCCTAACCCTCACCCTAACCCTAACCCTAAGCTACCCTTGACGGCTTCTGCCTCCAATAGATTTCCTAAGCACTAGTGTTTTAAGGAACATGTGAAAAACAGAATCCTAATGTGATTTCTTGATAATGGGTGTGTTCCTTATCTTCTCCTCGTGTCTAAACTCTTCTCCATGGATGGACCCCCAAATAATATTCCTTTATGTGCTAAGGGGTATCTAGAGAGTGTGATAGGTTTAATAACTACCCTCACCCTATCGCGTACCCTAACCCTAGCACCTACCCTAACCCTAACGCGTACCCTAATCCTAACCCATACCCTACGCCCTTCCCGAACCCGTCCCCGAACCCGTACCCTAACCCTCACCCTAACCCTAACCCTAACCCTAAGCTACCCTTGACTGCTTCTGCCTCCAATAGATTTCCTCAGCACTAGTGTTTTAAGGAATAGGTTAAAAAGAGAATCCTAATGTGATTTCTTTATAATGGGTGTGATCTTTATCTTATCCTAGTGTCGAAACTCTTCTCCATGGCTGGACCCCAAAATAATATTCCTTTACGTGCTAAGGGGTATCTACAGAGTGGGATAGGTTTAATAACTACCCTAACCCTAATGCGTACCCTAACCCTAACCCCTACCCTAACACTAACGCATACACTAATCCTAAACCGTACCCTAAACCGAGCCCTAACCCTAACACTAACCCTAAACCTAACCCTAACCCATACCCTACGCCCTACCCGAACCCCTCACCTAACCCGTACCCTAAGCCGTACCCTAACCCTAACCCTAATGCTAAGCTACCCTTGACTGCTTCTGCCTGCAATAGATTTCCTAAACAGTAGTGTTTTAAAAAACAGGTTCAAAAGAGAATCCTAATGTGATTTCTTGATAATGGGTGTGTTCCTTATCTTATCCTGGTGTCTAAACTCTTCTCCATGGCTGGACCCCCAAATAATATTCTTTTACGTCCTAAGGGGTATCTAGAGAGTGGGATAGGTTTAATAACTACCCTCACCCTAACGCGTACTCTAACCCTAACCCCTACCCTAACCCTAACGCATACCCTAATCCTAACCCATACCATAAACCGAGACCTAACCCTAACACTAACAATAACCCTAACCCTAACCCATACCCTACGCCGTACCCGAACCCCTTCCCGAACCCGTACCCTAAGCCGTACCCTAACCCTCACCCTAACCCTAACCCTAACCCTAAGCTACCCTTGACTGCTTCTGCCTCCAATAGATTTCCTAAGCACTAGTGTTTTAAGGAACAGGTTAAAAAGAGAATCCTAATGTGATTTCGTGATAATGGGTGTGTTCCTTATCTTCTCCTAGTGTCTAAACTCTTCTCCATGGCTGGACCCCCAAATAATATTCCTTTACGTGCTAAGGGGTATCTAGAGAGTGGGATAGGTTTAAAAACTACCTTCACCCTAACGCGTAACCTAACCCTAACCGCTACCCTAACCCTAACGAGTACCCTAATCCTAACCCATACCCTAAACCGAGCCCTAACCCTAACACTAACCCTAACCCTAACCCTAACCCATACCCTACGCCCTACCCGAATCCCTCCCCGAACCCGTACCCTAAGCCATACCCTAACCCTCACCCTAACCCTAACCCTAACCCTAAGCTACCCTTGAGTGCTTCTGCCTCCAATAGATTTCCTAACCACTAGTGTTTTAAGGAACAGTTTAAAAAGAGAATCATATTGTGATTTCTTGATAATGGGTGTGTTCCTTATCTTCTCCTAGTGTCTAAACCCTTCTCCATGGCTGGACCCCCAAATAATATTCCTTTACGTGCTAAGGGGTATCTAGAGAGTGGGATAGGTTTAATAACTACCCTCACCCTAAAGCGTACCCTAACCCTAATCCCTACCTTAACACTAACGCATACCCTAATCCTAACCCGAACCCTTAACCGAGCCCTAACCCTAACACTAACCCTAACCCTAACTCTAACCCATACCCTACGCCCTACCCGAATCCCTCCCCGAACCCGTACCCTAAGCCGTACCCTAACCCTCACCCTAACCCTAACCCTAACCCTAACCCTAAGCTACCCTAGACGGCTTCTGCCTCCAATAGATTTCCTAAGCACTAGTGATTTAAGGAACAGGTTAAAAAGAGAATCCTAATGTGATTTCTTGATAATGGGTGTGTTCCTTATCTTCTCCTCTTGTCTAAACTCTTTTCCATGGCTGGACCCCCAAATAATATTCCTTTACGTGCTAAGGGGTATCTAGAGAGTGTGATAGGTTTAAAAACTACCCTCACCCTAACGTGTACCCTAACCCTAACCCCTACACTAACCCTAACGCGTACCCTAATCCTAACCCGTACCCCAAACCGAGCCCTAACCCTAACACTAGCCCTAACCCATACCCTACGCCCTACCCGAATCCCTCCCCGAACCCGTACCCTAAGCCATACCCTAACCCTCACCCTAACCCTAACCCTAACCCTAAGCTACCCTTGACTGCTTCTGCCTCCAATAGATTTCCTAAGCACTAGTGTTTTAAGGAACAGGTGAAAAAGAGAATCCTAATGTGATTTCTTGATAATGGGTGTGTTCCTTATCTTCTCCTCGTGTCTAAACTCTTCTCCATGGCTGGACCCACAAATAATATTCCTTTACGTGCTAAGGGGTATCTAGAGAGTGGGATAGGTTTAATAACTACCCTCACCCTAAAGCGTACCCTAACCCTAATCCCTACCTTAACACTAACGCGTACCCTAATCCTAACCCGAACCCTTAACCGAGCCCTAACCCTAACACTAACCCTAACCCTAACTCTAACCCATACCCTACGCCCTACCCGAATCCCTCCCCGAACCCGTACCCTAAGCCGTACCCTAACCCTCACCCTAACCCTAACCCTAACCCTAACCCTAAGCTACCCTAGACGGCTTCTGCCTCCAATAGATTTCCTAAGCACTAGTGATTTAAGGAACATGTTAAAAAGAGAATCCTAATGTGATTTCTTGATAATGGGTGTGTTCCTTATCTTCTCCTCTTGTCTAAACTCTTTTCCATGGCTGGACCCCCAAATAATATTCCTTTACGTGCTAAGGGGTATCTAGAGAGTGGGATAGGTTTAATAACTACCCTCACCCTAACGCGTACCCTAACCCTAACCCTTACCCTAACCCTAACGCGTACCCTAATCCTAACCCGTACCCTAAACCGAGCCCTAACCCTAACACTAGCCCTAACCCTAAACCTAACCCATACCCTACGCCCTACCCGAACCCCTCCCCGAACCCGTACCCTAAGCCGTACCCTAACCCTCACCCTAACCCTAACCCTAACCCTAAGCTACCCTTGACTGCTTCTGCCTCCAATAGATTTCCTAAGCACTAGTGTTTTAAGGAACAGGTTAAAAAGAGAATCGTAATGTGATTTCTTGATAATGGGTGTGTTCCTTATCTTCTCCTCGTGTCTAAACTCTTCTCCATGGCTGGACCCCCAAATAATATTCCTTTACGTGCTAAGGGGTATCTAGAGAGTGGGATAGGTTTAATAACTACCCTCACCCTAACGCGTAACCTAACCCTAACCGCTACCCTAACCCTAACGAGTACCCTAATCCTAACCCATACCCTAAACCGAGCCCTAACCCTAACACTAACCCTAACCCATACCCTACGCCCTACCCGAATCCCTCCCCGAACCCGTACCCTAAGCCGTACCCTAACCCTCACCCTAACCCTAACCCTAACCCTAAGCTACCCTTGACTGCTTCTGCCTCCAATAGATTTCCTAAGCACTAGTGTTTTAAGAAACAGTTTAAAAAGAGAATCATATTGTGATTTCTTGATAATGGGTGTGTTCCTTATCTTCTCCTCGTGTCTAAACTCTTCTCCAAGGCTGGACCCCCAAATAATATTCCTTTACGTGCTAAGGGGTATCTAGAGAGTGTGATAGGTTTAATAACTACCCCCACCCTAACGCGTACCCTAACCCTAACCCCTACCCTAACCCTAACGCGTACCCTAATCCTAACCCGTACCCTAAACCGAGCCCTAACCCTAACACTAACCCTAACCCTAACCCTAACCCATACCCTACGCCCTACCCGAACCCCTCCCTGAACCCGTACCCTAAGCCATACCCTAACCCTCACCCTAACCCTAACACTAACCCTAAGCTACCCTTGACTGCTTCTGCCTCCAATAGATTTCCTAAGCACTAGTGTTTTAAGGAACAGGTTAAAAAGAGAATCCTAATGTGATTTCGTGATAATGGGTGTGTTCCTTATCTTCTCCTAGTGTCTAAACTCTTCTCCATGGCTGGACCCCCAATAATATTCCTGTACGTGCTAAGGGGTATCTAGAGAGTGGAATAGGTTTAATAACTACCCTCACCCTAACGTGTACACTAACCCTAACACGTACCCTAATCCTAACCCGTACCCTAAACCGAGCCCTAACCCTAACACTAACCCTAACCCTAACCCTAACCCATACCCTACGCCCTACCCGAACCCCTCCCCGAACCAGTGCCCTAAGCCGTACCCTAACCCTCACCCTAACCCTAACCCTAACCCTAAGCTACCCTTGACGGCTTCTGCCTCCAATAGATTTCCTAAGCACTAGTGTTTTAAGGAACATGTGAAAAACAGAATCCTAATGTGATTTCTTGATAATGGGTGTGTTCCTTATCTTCTCCTCGTGTCTAAACTCTTCTCCATGGATGGACCCCCAAATAATATTCCTTTATGTGCTAAGGGGTATCTAGAGAGTGTGATAGGTTTAATAACTACCCTCACCCTATCGCGTACCCTAACCCTAGCACCTACCCTAACCCTAACGCGTACCCTAATCCTAACCCATACCCTACGCCCTTCCCGAACCCGTCCCCGAACCCGTACCCTAACCCTCACCCTAACCCTAACCCTAACCCTAAGCTACCCTTGACTGCTTCTGCCTCCAATAGATTTCCTCAGCACTAGTGTTTTAAGGAATAGGTTAAAAAGAGAATCCTAATGTGATTTCTTTATAATGGGTGTGATCTTTATCTTATCCTAGTGTCGAAACTCTTCTCCATGGCTGGACCCCAAAATAATATTCCTTTACGTGCTAAGGGGTATCTACAGAGTGGGATAGGTTTAATAACTACCCTAACCCTAATGCGTACCCTAACCCTAACCCCTACCCTAACACTAACGCATACACTAATCCTAAACCGTACCCTAAACCGAGCCCTAACCCTAACACTAACCCTAAACCTAACCCTAACCCATACCCTACGCCCTACCCGAACCCCTCACCTAACCCGTACCCTAAGCCGTACCCTAACCCTAACCCTAATGCTAAGCTACCCTTGACTGCTTCTGCCTGCAATAGATTTCCTAAACAGTAGTGTTTTAAAAAACAGGTTCAAAAGAGAATCCTAATGTGATTTCTTTATAATGGGTGTGATCTTTATCTTATCCTAGTGTCGAAACTCTTCTCCATGGCTGGACCCCCAAATAATATTCTTTTACGTCCTAAGGGGTATCTAGAGAGTGGGATAGGTTTAATAACTACCCTCACCCTAACGCGTACTCTAACCCTAACCCCTACCCTAACCCTAACGCATACCCTAATCCTAACCCATACCATAAACCGAGACCTAACCCTAACACTAACAATAACCCTAACCCTAACCCATACCCTACGCCGTACCCGAACCCCTTCCCGAACCCGTACCCTAAGCCGTACCCTAACCCTCACCCTAACCCTAACCCTAACCCTAAGCTACCCTTGACTGCTTCTGCCTCCAATAGATTTCCTAAGCACTAGTGTTTTAAGGAACAGTTTAAAAAGAGAATCATATTGTGATTTCTTGATAATGGGTGTGTTCCTTATCTTCTCCTAGTGTCTAAACCCTTCTCCATGGCTGGACCCCCAAATAATATTCCTTTACGTGCTAAGGGGTATCTAGAGAGTGGGATAGGTTTAATAACTACCCTCACCCTAAAGCGTACCCTAACCCTAATCCCTACCTTAACACTAACGCGTACCCTAATCCTAACCCGAACCCTTAACCGAGCCCTAACCCTAACACTAACCCTAACCCTAACTCTAACCCATACCCTACGCCCTACCCGAATCCCTCCCCGAACCCGTGCCCTAAGCCGTACCCTAACCCTCACCCTAACCCTAACCCTAACCCTAACCCTAAGCTACCCTAGACGGCTTCTGCCTCCAATAGATTTCCTAAGCACTAGTGATTTAAGGAACAGGTTAAAAAGAGAATCCTAATGTGATTTCTTGATAATGGGTGTGTTCCTTATCTTCTCCTCTTGTCTAAAATCTTTTCCATGGCTGGACCCCCAAATAATATTCCTTTACGTGCTAAGGGGTATCTAGAGAGTGGGATAGGTTTAATAACTACCCTCACCCTAACGCGTACCCTAACCCTAACCCTTACCCTAACCCTAACGCGTACCCTAATCCTAACCCGTACCCTAAACCGAGCCCTAACCCTAACACTAGCCCTAACCCTAACCCTAACCCATACCCTACGCCCTACCCGAACCCCTCCCCGAACCCGTACCCTAAGCCGTACCCTAACCCTCACCCTAACCCTAACCCTAACCCTAAGCTACCCTTGACTGCTTCTGCCTCCAATAGATTTCCTAAGCACTAGTGTTTTAAGGAACAGGTTAAAAAGAGAATCGTAATGTGATTTCTTGATAATGGGTGTGTTCCTTATTTTCTCCTCGTGTCTAAACTCTTCTCCATGGCTGGACCCCCAAATAATATTCCTTTACGTGCTAAGGGGTATCTAGAGAGTGGGATAGGTTTAATAACTACCCTCACCCTAACACGTAACCTAACCCTAACCGCTACCCTAACCCTAACGAGTACCCTAATCCTAACCCATACCCTAAACCGAGCCCTAACCCTAACACTAACCCTAAACCATACCCTACGCCCTACCCGAATCCCTCCCCGAACCCGTACCCTAAGCCGTACCCTAACCCTCACCCTAACCCTAACCCTAACCCTAAGCTACCCTTGACTGCTTCTGCCTCCAATAGATTTCCTAAGCACTAGTGTTTTAAGAAACAGTTTAAAAAGAGAATCATATTGTGATTTCTTGATAATGGGTGTGTTCCTTATCTTCTCCTAGTGTCTAAACCCTTCTCCATGGCTGGACCCCCAAATAATATTCCTTTACGTGCTAAGGGGTATCTAGAGAGTGGGATAAGTTTAATAACTACCCTCACCCTAAAGCGTACCCTAACCCTAACCCCTAACCTAACACTAACGCGTACCCTAATCCTAACCCGTACCCTTAACCGAGCCCTAACCCTAACACTAACCCTAACCCTAACCCTAACCCATACCCTACGCCCTACCCGAACCCCTCCCCGAACCCGTACCCTAAGCCATACCCTAACCCTCACCCTAACCCTAACCCTAACCCTAAGCTACCCTTGACTGCTTCTGCCTCCAATAGATTTCCTAAGCACTAGTGTTTTAAGGAACAGGTTAAAAAGAGAATCCTAATGTGATTTCTTGATAATGGGTGTGTTCCTTATCTTCTCCTAGTGTCTAAACTCTTCTCCATGGCTGGACCCCCAAATAATATTCCTTTACGTGCTAAGGGGTATCTAGAGAGTGGGATAGGTTTAATAACTAACCTCACCCTATCGCATACCCTAACCCTAACCCCTACCCTAACATTAACGCGTACCCTAATCCTAACCCGTACCCTAAACCGAGCCCTAACCCTAACACTAACCCTAACCCTAACCCTAACCCATAGCCTACGCCCTACCCGAACCCCTCCCCGAACCCGTACCCTAAGCCGTACCGTAACCCTCACCCTAACCCTAACCCTAACACTAAGCTACCCTTGACTGCTTCTGCCTCCAATAGATTTCCTAAGCACTAGTGTTTTAAGGAACAGGTTAAAAAGAGAATCCTAATGTGATTTCTTGATAATGGGTGTGTTCCTTATCTTCTCCTAGTGTCTAAACTCTTCTCCATGGCTGGACCCCCAAATAATATTCCTTTACGTGCTAAGGGGTATCTAGAGAGTGGGATAGGTTTAATAACTACCCTCACCCTAACGCGTACCCTAACCCTAACCCCTACCCTAACCCTAACGCGTACCCTAATCCTAACCCGTACCCTAAACCGAGCCCTAACCCTAACCCTAACCCATACCCTACGCCCTACCCGAACCCCTCCCCGAACCCGTACCCTAAGCCGTACCCTAACCCTCACCCTAACCCTAACCCTAACCCTAAGCTACCCTTGACTGCTTCTGCCTCCAATAGATTTCCTAAGCACTAGTGTTTTAAGGAACAGGTTAAAAAGAGAATCCTAATGTGATTTCTTGATAATGGGTGTGTTCCTTATCTTCTCCACGTGTCTAAACTCTTCTCCATGGCTGGACCCCCAAATAATATTCCTTTACGTGCTAAGGGGTATCTAGAGAGTGTGATAGGTTTAATAACTACCCCCACCCTAACGCGTACCCTAACCCTAACCCCTACCCTAACCCTAACGCGTACCCTAATCCTAACCCGTACCCTAAACCGAGCACTAACCCTAACACTAACCCTAACCCTAACCCTAACCCATACCCTACGCCCTACCCGAACCCCTCCCCGAACCCGTACCCTAAGCCATACCCTAACCCTCACCCTAACCCTAACCCTAACCCTAAGCTACCCTTGACTGCTTCTGCCTCCAATAGATTTCCTAAGCACTAGTGTTTTAAGGAACAGGTTACAAAGCGAATCCTAATGTGATTTCTTGATAATGGGTGTGTTCCTTATCTTCTCCTAGTGTCTAAACTCTTCTCCATGGCTGGACCCCCAAATAATATTCCTTTACGTGCTAAGGGGTATCTAGAGAGTGGGATAGGTTTAATAACTACCCTCACCCTAAAGCGTACCCTAACCCTAATCCCTACCTTAACACTAACGCGTACCCTAATCCTAACCCGAACCCTTAACCGAGCCCTAACCCTAACACTAACCCTAACCCTAACTCTAACCCATACCCTACGCCCTACCCGAATCCCTCCCCGAACCCGTGCCCTAAGCCGTACCCTAACCCTCACCCTAACCCTAACCCTAACCCTAACCCTAAGCTACCCTAGACGGCTTCTGCCTCCAATAGATTTCCTAAGCACTAGTGATTTAAGGAACAGGTTAAAAAGAGAATCCTAATGTGATTTCTTGATAATGGGTGTGTTCCTTATCTTCTCCTCTTGTCTAAACTCTTTTCCATGGCTGGACCCCCAAATAATATTCCTTTACGTGCTAAGGGGTATCTAGAGAGTGGGATAGGTTTAATAACTACCCTCACCCTAACGCGTACCCTAACCCTAACCCTTACCCTAACCCTAACGCGTACCCTAATCCTAACCCGTACCCTAAACCGAGCCCTAACCCTAACACTAGCCCTAACCCTAACCCTAACCCATACCCTACGCCCTACCCGAACCCCTCCCCGAACCCGTACCCTAAGCCGTACCCTAACCCTCACCCTAACCCTAACCCTAACCCTAAGCTACCCTTGACTGCTTCTGCCTCCAATAGATTTCCTAAGCACTAGTGTTTTAAGGAACAGGTTAAAAAGAGAATCGTAATGTGATTTCTTGATAATGGGTGTGTTCCTTATTTTCTCCTCGTGTCTAAACTCTTCTCCATGGCTGGACCCCCAAATAATATTCCTTTACGTGCTAAGGGGTATCTAGAGAGTGGGATAGGTTTAATAACTACCCTCACCCTAACGCGTAACCTAACCCTAACCGCTACCCTAACCCTAACGAGTACCCTAATCCTAACCCATACCCTAAACCGAGCCCTAACCCTAACACTAACCCTAACCCATACCCTACGCCCTACCCGAATCCCTCCCCGAACCCGTACCCTAAGCCGTACCCTAACCCTCACCCTAACCCTAACCCTAACCCTAAGCTACCCTTGACTGCTTCTGCCTCCAATAGATTTCCTAAGCACTAGTGTTTTAAGAAACAGTTTAAAAAGAGAATCATATTGTGATTTCTTGATAATGGGTGTGTTCCTTATCTTCTCCTAGTGTCTAAACCCTTCTCCATGGCTGGACCCCCAAATAATATTCCTTTACGTGCTAAGGGGTATCTAGAGAGTGGGATAAGTTTAATAACTACCCTCACCCTAAAGCGTACCCTAACCCTAACCCCTAACCTAACACTAACGCGTACCCTAATCCTAACCCGTACCCTTAACCGAGCCCTAACCCTAACACTAACCCTAACCCTAACCCTAACCCATACCCTACGCCCTACCCGAACCCCTCCCCGAACCCGTACCCTAAGCCATACCCTAACCCTCACCCTAACCCTAACCCTAACCCTAAGCTACCCTTGACTGCTTCTGCCTCCAATAGATTTCCTAAGCACTAGTGTTTTAAGGAACAGGTTAAAAAGAGAATCCTAATGTGATTTCTTGATAATGGGTGTGTTCCTTATCTTCTCCTAGTGTCTAAACTCTTCTCCATGGCTGGACCCCCAAATAATATTCCTTTACGTGCTAAGGGGTATCTAGAGAGTGGGATAGGTTTAATAACTAACCTCACCCTATCGCATACCCTAACCCTAACCCCTACCCTAACATTAACGCGTACCCTAATCCTAACCCGTACCCTAAACCGAGCCCTAACCCTAACACTAACCCTAACCCTAACCCTAACCCATAGCCTACGCCCTACCCGAACCCCTCCCCGAACCCGTACCCTAAGCCGTACCGTAACCCTCACCCTAACCCTAACCCTAACACTAAGCTACCCTTGACTGCTTCTGCCTCCAATAGATTTCCTAAGCACTAGTGTTTTAAGGAACAGGTTAAAAAGAGAATCCTAATGTGATTTCTTGATAATGGGTGTGTTCCTTATCTTCTCCTAGTGTCTAAACTCTTCTCCATGGCTGGACCCCCAAATAATATTCCTTTACGTGCTAAGGGGTATCTAGAGAGTGGGATAGGTTTAATAACTACCCTCACCCTAACGCGTACCCTAACCCTAACCCCTACCCTAACCCTAACGCGTACCCTAATCCTAACCCGTACCCTAAACCGAGCCCTAACCCTAACCCTAACCCATACCCTACGCCCTACCCGAACCCCTCCCCGAACCCGTACCCTAAGCCGTACCCTAACCCTCACCCTAACCCTAACCCTAACCCTAAGCTACCCTTGACTGCTTCTGCCTCCAATAGATTTCCTAAGCACTAGTGTTTTAAGGAACAGGTTAAAAAGAGAATCCTAATGTGATTTCTTGATAATGGGTGTGTTCCTTATCTTCTCCACGTGTCTAAACTCTTCTCCATGGCTGGACCCCCAAATAATATTCCTTTACGTGCTAAGGGGTATCTAGAGAGTGTGATAGGTTTAATAACTACCCCCACCCTAACGCGTACCCTAACCCTAACCCCTACCCTAACCCTAACGCGTACCCTAATCCTAACCCGTACCCTAAACCGAGCACTAACCCTAACACTAACCCTAACCCTAACCCTAACCCATACCCTACGCCCTACCCGAACCCCTCCCCGAACCCGTACCCTAAGCCATACCCTAACCCTCACCCTAACCCTAACCCTAACCCTAAGCTACCCTTGACTGCTTCTGCCTCCAATAGATTTCCTAAGCACTAGTGTTTTAAGGAACAGGTTAAAAAGCGAATCCTAATGTGATTTCTTGATAATGGGTGTGTTCCTTATCTTCTCCTAGTGTCTAAACTCTTCTCCATGGCTGGACCCCCAAATAATATTCCTTTACGTGCTAAGGGGTATCTAGAGAGTGGGATAGGTTTAATAACTACCCTCACCCTAAAGCGTACCCTAACCCTAATCCCTACCTTAACACTAACGCGTACCCTAATCCTAACCCGAACCCTTAACCGAGCCCTAACCCTAACACTAACCCTAACCCTAACTCTAACCCATACCCTACGCCCTACCCGAATCCCTCCCCGAACCCGTGCCCTAAGCCGTACCCTAACCCTCACCCTAACCCTAACCCTAACCCTAACCCTAAGCTACCCTAGACGGCTTCTGCCTCCAATAGATTTCCTAAGCACTAGTGATTTAAGGAACAGGTTAAAAAGAGAATCCTAATGTGATTTCTTGATAATGGGTGTGTTCCTTATCTTCTCCTCTTGTCTAAACTCTTTTCCATGGCTGGACCCCCAAATAATATTCCTTTACGTGCTAAGGGGTATCTAGAGAGTGGGATAGGTTTAATAACTACCCTCACCCTAACGCGTACCCTAACCCTAACCCTTACCCTAACCCTAACGCGTACCCTAATCCTAACCCGTACCCTAAACCGAGCCCTAACCCTAACACTAGCCCTAACCCTAACCCTAACCCATACCCTACGCCCTACCCGAACCCCTCCCCGAACCCGTACCCTAAGCCGTACCCTAACCCTCACCCTAACCCTAACCCTAACCCTAAGCTACCCTTGACTGCTTCTGCCTCCAATAGATTTCCTAAGCACTAGTGTTTTAAGGAACAGGTTAAAAAGAGAATCGTAATGTGATTTCTTGATAATGGGTGTGTTCCTTATTTTCTCCTCGTGTCTAAACTCTTCTCCATGGCTGGACCCCCAAATAATATTCCTTTACGTGCTAAGGGGTATCTAGAGAGTGGGATAGGTTTAATAACTACCCTCACCCTAACGCGTAACCTAACCCTAACCGCTACCCTAACCCTAACGAGTACCCTAATCCTAACCCATACCCTAAACCGAGCCCTAACCCTAACACTAACCCTAACCCATACCCTACGCCCTACCCGAATCCCTCCCCGAACCCGTACCCTAAGCCGTACCCTAACCCTCACCCTAACCCTAACCCTAACCCTAAGCTACCCTTGACTGCTTCTGCCTCCAATAGATTTCCTAAGCACTAGTGTTTTAAGAAACAGTTTAAAAAGAGAATCATATTGTGATTTCTTGATAATGGGTGTGTT
Organism: Balaenoptera acutorostrata; assembly: GCF_949987535.1. Lineage (NCBI taxonomy): Eukaryota > Metazoa > Chordata > Mammalia > Artiodactyla > Balaenopteridae > Balaenoptera > Balaenoptera acutorostrata. Next base: position 178,944 of record NW_026645841.1, on the reverse strand, counting down.
CCTTATCTTCTCCTAGTGTCTAAACCCTTCTCCATGGCTGGACCCCCAAATAATATTCCTTTACGTGCTAAGGGGTATCTAGAGAGTGGGATAAGTTTAATAACTACCCTCACCCTAAAGCGTACCCTAACCCTAACCCCTAACCTAACACTAACGCGTACCCTAATCCTAACCCGTACCCTTAACCGAGCCCTAACCCTAACACTAACCCTAACCCTAACCCTAACCCATACCCTACGCCCTACCCGAACCCCTCCCCGAACCCGTACCCTAAGCCATACCCTAACCCTCACCCTAACCCTAACCCTAACCCTAAGCTACCCTTGACTGCTTCTGCCTCCAATAGATTTCCTAAGCACTAGTGTTTTAAGGAACAGGTTAAAAAGAGAATCCTAATGTGATTTCTTGATAATGGGTGTGTTCCTTATCTTCTCCTAGTGTCTAAACTCTTCTCCATGGCTGGACCCCCAAATAATATTCCTTTACGTGCTAAGGGGTATCTAGAGAGTGGGATAGGTTTAATAACTAACCTCACCCTATCGCATACCCTAACCCTAACCCCTACCCTAACATTAACGCGTACCCTAATCCTAACCCGTACCCTAAACCGAGCCCTAACCCTAACACTAACCCTAACCCTAACCCTAACCCATAGCCTACGCCCTACCCGAACCCCTCCCCGAACCCGTACCCTAAGCCGTACCGTAACCCTCACCCTAACCCTAACCCTAACACTAAGCTACCCTTGACTGCTTCTGCCTCCAATAGATTTCCTAAGCACTAGTGTTTTAAGGAACAGGTTAAAAAGAGAATCCTAATGTGATTTCTTGATAATGGGTGTGTTCCTTATCTTCTCCTAGTGTCTAAACTCTTCTCCATGGCTGGACCCCCAAATAATATTCCTTTACGTGCTAAGGGGTATCTAGAGAGTGGGATAGGTTTAATAACTACCCTCACCCTAACGCGTACCCTAACCCTAACCCCTACCCTAACCCTAACGCGTACCCTAATCCTAACCCGTACCCTAAACCGAGCCCTAACCCTAACCCTAACCCATACCCTACGCCCTACCCGAACCCCTCCCCGAACCCGTACCCTAAGCCGTACCCTAACCCTCACCCTAACCCTAACCCTAACCCTAAGCTACCCTTGACTGCTTCTGCCTCCAATAGATTTCCTAAGCACTAGTGTTTTAAGGAACAGGTTAAAAAGAGAATCCTAATGTGATTTCTTGATAATGGGTGTGTTCCTTATCTTCTCCACGTGTCTAAACTCTTCTCCATGGCTGGACCCCCAAATAATATTCCTTTACGTGCTAAGGGGTATCTAGAGAGTGTGATAGGTTTAATAACTACCCCCACCCTAACGCGTACTCTAACCCTAACCCCTACCCTAACCCTAACGCGTACCCTAATCCTAACCCGTACCCTAAACCGAGCACTAACCCTAACACTAACCCTAACCCTAACCCTAACCCATACCCTACGCCCTACCCGAACCCCTCCCCGAACCCGTACCCTAAGCCATACCCTAACCCTCACCCTAACCCTAACCCTAACCCTAAGCTACCCTTGACTGCTTCTGCCTCCAATAGATTTCCTAAGCACTAGTGTTTTAAGGAACAGGTTAAAAAGCGAATCCTAATGTGATTTCTTGATAATGGGTGTGTTCCTTATCTTCTCCTAGTGTCTAAACTCTTCTCCATGGCTGGACCCCCAAATAATATTCCTTTACGTGCTAAGAGGTATCTAGAGAGTGGGATAGGTTTAATAACTAACCTCACCCTATCGCGTACCCTAACCCTAACACCTACCCTAACACTAACGCGTACCCTAATCCTAACCCGTACCCTAAACCGAGCCCTAACCCTAACACTAACCCTAACCCTAACCCTAAACCATACCCTACGCCCTACCCGAATCCCTCCCCGAACCCGTACCCTAAGCCATACCCTAACCCTCACCCTAACCCTAACCCTAACCCTAAGCTACCCTTGACTGCTTCTGCCTCCAACAGATTTCCTAAGCACTAGTGTTTTAAGTAACAGGTTAAAAAGAGAATCCTAATGTGATTTCTTGATAATGGGTGTGTTCCTTATATTCTCCTCGTGTCTAAACTCTTCTCCAAGGCTGGACCCCCAAATAATATTCCTTTACGTGCTAAGGGGTATCTAGAGAGTGTGATAGGTTTAATAACTACCCCCACCCTAACGCGTACCCTAACCCTAACCCCTACCCTAACCCTAACGCGTGCCCTAATCCTAACCCGTACCCTTAACCGAGCCCTAACCCTAACACTAACCCTAACCCTAACCCTAACCCATACCCTACGCCCTACCCGAACCCCTCCCCGAACCCGTACCCTAAGCCATACCCTAACCCTCACCCTAACCCTAACCCTAACCCTAAGCTACCCTTGACTGCTTCTGCCTCCAATAGATTTCCTAAGCACTAGTGTTTTAAGGAACAGGTTAAAAAGAGAATCCTAATGTGATTTCTTGATAATGGGTGTGTTCCTTATCTTCTCCTAGTGTCTAAACTCTTCTCCATGGCTGGACCCCCAAATAATATTCCTTTACGTGCTAAGGGGTATCTAGAGAGTGGGATAGGTTTAATAACTAACCTCACCCTATCGCATACCCTAACCCTAACCCCTACCCTAACATTAACGCGTACCCTAATCCTAACCCGTACCCTAAACCGAGCCCTAACCCTAACACTAACCCTAACCCTAACCCTAACCCATAGCCTACGCCCTACCCGAACCCCTCCCCGAACCCGTACCCTAAGCCGTACCGTAACCCTCACCCTAACCCTAACCCTAACACTAAGCTACCCTTGACTGCTTCTGCCTCCAATAGATTTCCTAAGCACTAGTGTTTTAAGGAACAGGTTAAAAAGAGAATCCTAATGTGATTTCTTGATAATGGGTGTGTTCCTTATCTTCTCCTAGTGTCTAAACTCTTCTCCATGGCTGGACCCCCAAATAATATTCCTTTACGTGCTAAGGGGTATCTAGAGAGTGGGATAGGTTTAATAACTACCCTCACCCTAACGCGTACCCTAACCCTAACCCCTACCCTAACCCTAACGCGTACCCTAATCCTAACCCGTACCCTAAACCGAGCCCTAACCCTAACCCTAACCCATACCCTACGCCCTACCCGAACCCCTCCCCGAACCCGTACCCTAAGACGTACCCTAACCCTCACCCTAACCCTAACCCTAACCCTAAGCTACCCTTGACTGCTTCTGCCTCCAATAGATTTCCTAAGCACTAGTGTTTTAAGGAACAGGTTAAAAAGAGAATCCTAATGTGATTTCTTGATAATGGGTGTGTTCCTTATCTTCTCCACGTGTCTAAACTCTTCTCCATGGCTGGACCCCCAAATAATATTCCTTTACGTGCTAAGGGGTATCTAGAGAGTGTGATAGGTTTAATAACTACCCCCACCCTAACGCGTACCCTAACCCTAACCCCTACCCTAACCCTAACGCGTACCCTAATCCTAACCCGTACCCTAAACCGAGCACTAACCCTAACACTAACCCTAACCCTAACCCTAACCCATACCCTACGCCCTACCCGAACCCCTCCCCGAACCCGTACCCTAAGCCATACCCTAACCCTCACCCTAACCCTAACCCTAACCCTAAGCTACCCTTGACTGCTTCTGCCTCCAATAGATTTCCTAAGCACTAGTGTTTTAAGGAACATGTGAAAAAGAGAATCCTAATGTGATTTCTTGATAATGGGTGTGTTCCTTATCTTCTCCTAGTGTCTAAACTCTTCTCCATGGCTGGACCCCCAATAATATTCCTTTACGTGCTAAGGGGTATCTAGAGAGTGGAATAGGTTTAATAACTACCCTCACCCTAACGTGTACACTAACCCTAACACGTACCCTAATCCTAACCCGTACCCTAAACCGAGCCCTAACCCTAACACTAACCCTAACCCTAACCCTAACCCATACCCTACGCCCTACCCGAACCCCTCCCCGAACCAGTGCCCTAAGCCGTACCCTAACCCTCACCCTAACCCTAACCCTAACCCTAAGCTACCCTTGACGGCTTCTGCCTCCAATAGATTTCCTAAGCACTAGTGTTTTAAGGAACATGTGAAAAAGAGAATCCTAATGTGATTTCTTGATAATGGGTGTGTTCCTTATCTTCTCCTCGTGTCTAAACTCTTCTCCATGGATGGACCCCCAAATAATATTCCTTTATGTGCTAAGGGGTATCTAGAGAGTGTGATAGGTTTAATAACTACCCTCACCCTATCGCGTACCCTAACCCTAGCACCTACCCTAACCCTAACGCGTACCCTAATCCTAACCCATACCCTACGCCCTTCCCGAACCCGTCCCCGAACCCGTACCCTAACCCTCACCCTAACCCTAACCCTAACCCTAAGCTACCCTTGACTGCTTCTGCCTCCAATAGATTTCCTCAGCACTAGTGTTTTAAGGAATAGGTTAAAAAGAGAATCCTAATGTGATTTCTTTATAATGGGTGTGATCTTTATCTTATCCTAGTGTCGAAACTCTTCTCCATGGCTGGACCCCAAAATAATATTCCTTTACGTGCTAAGGGGTATCTACAGAGTGGGATAGGTTTAATAACTACCCTAACCCTAATGCGTACCCTAACCCTAACCCCTACCCTAACACTAACGCATACACTAATCCTAAACCGTACCCTAAACCGAGCCCTAACCCTAACACTAACCCTAAACCTAACCCTAACCCATACCCTACGCCCTACCCGAACCCCTCACCTAACCCGTACCCTAAGCCGTACCCTAACCCTAACCCTAATGCTAAGCTACCCTTGACTGCTTCTGCCTGCAATAGATTTCCTAAACAGTAGTGTTTTAAAAAACAGGTTCAAAAGAGAATCCTAATGTGATTTCTTGATAATGGGTGTGTTCCTTATCTTATCCTGGTGTCTAAACTCTTCTCCATGGCTGGACCCCCAAATAATATTCTTTTACGTCCTAAGGGGTATCTAGAGAGTGGGATAGGTTTAATAACTACCCTCACCCTAACGCGTACTCTAACCCTAACCCCTACCCTAACCCTAACGCATACCCTAATCCTAACCCATACCATAAACCGAGACCTAACCCTAACACTAACAATAACCCTAACCCAAACCCATACCCTACGCCGTACCCGAACCCCTTCCCGAACCCGTACCCTAAGCCGTACCCTAACCCTCACCCTAACCCTAACCCTAACCCTAAGCTACCCTTGACTGCTTCTGCCTCCAATAGATTTCCTAAGAACTAGTGTTTTAAGGAACAGGTTAAAAAGAGAATCCTAATGTGATTTCGTGATAATGGGTGTGTTCCTTATCTTATCCTGGTGTCTAAACGCTTCTCCATGGCTGGACCCCCAAATAATATTCCTTTACGTGCTAAGGGGTATCTAGAGAGTGGGATAGGTTTAAAAACTACCTTCACCCTAACGCGTAACCTAACCCTAACCGCTACCCTAACCCTAACGAGTACCCTAATCCTAACCCATACCCTAAACCGAGCCCTAACCCTAACACTAACCCTAACCCTAACCCTAAACCATACCCTACGCCCTACCCGAATCCCTCCCCGAACCCGTACCCTAAGCCGTACCCTAACCCTCACCCTAACCCTAACCCTAACCCTAAGCTACCCTTGAGTGCTTCTGCCTCCAATAGATTTCCTAACCACTAGTGTTTTAAGGAACAGTTTAAAAAGAGAATCATATTGTGATTTCTTGATAATGGGTGTGTTCCTTATCTTCTCCTAGTGTCTAAACCCTTCTCCATGGCTGGACCCCCAAATAATATTCCTTTACGTGCTAAGGGGTATCTAGAGAGTGGGATAGGTTTAATAACTACCCTCACCCTAAAGCGTACCCTAACCCTAATCCCTACCTTAACACTAACGCGTACCCTAATCCTAACCCGAACCCTTAACCGAGCCCTAACCCTAACACTAACCCTAACCCTAACTCTAACCCATACCCTACGCCCTACCCGAATCCCTCCCCGAACCCGTACCCTAAGCCGTACCCTAACCCTCACCCTAACCCTAACCCTAACCCTAACCCTAAGCTACCCTAGACGGCTTCTGCCTCCAATAGATTTCCTAAGCACTAGTGATTTAAGGAACAGGTTAAAAAGAGAATCCTAATGTGATTTCTTGATAATGGGTGTGTTCCTTATCTTCTCCTCTTGTCTAAACTCTTTTCCATGGCTGGACCCCCAAATAATATTCCTTTATGTGCTAAGGGGTATCTAGAGAGTGTGATAGGTTTAATAACTACCCTCACCCTAACGTGTACCCTAACCCTAACCCCTACACTAACCCTAACGCGTACCCTAATCCTAACCCGTACCCCAAACCGAGCCCTAACCCTAACACTAACCCTAACCCTAACCCTAACCCATACCCTACGCCCTACCCGAAGCCCTCCCCGAACCCGTACCCTAAGCCATACCCTAACCCTCACCCTAACCCTAACCCTAACCCTAAGCTACCCTTGACTGCTTCTGCCTCCAATATATTTCCTAAGCACTAGTGTTTTAAGGAACAGGTGAAAAAGAGAATCCTAATGTGATTTCTTGATAATGGGTGTGTTCCTTATCTTCTCCTCGTGTCTAAACTCTTCTCCATGGCTGGACCCACAAATAATATTCCTTTACGTGCTAAGGGGTATCTAGAGAGTGGGATAGGTTTAATAACTACCCTCACCCTAACGCGTACTCTAACCCTAACCCCTACCCTAACCCTAACGCATACCCTAATCCTAACCCATACCATAAACCGAGACCTAACCCTAACACTAACAATAACCCTAACCCTAACCCATACCCTACGCCGTACCCGAACCCCTTCCCGAACCCGTACCCTAAGCCGTACCCTAACCCTCACCCTAACCCTAACCCTAACCCTAAGCTACCCTTGACTGCTTCTGCCTCCAATAGATTTCCTAAGCACTAGTGTTTTAAGGAACAGGTTAAAAAGAGAATCCTAATGTGATTTCGTGATAATGGGTGTGTTCCTTATCTTCTCCTAGTGTCTAAACTCTTCTCCATGGCTGGACCCCCAAATAATATTCCTTTACGTGCTAAGGGGTATCTAGAGAGTGGGATAGGTTTAAAAACTACCTTCACCCTAACGCGTAACCTAACCCTAACCGCTACCCTAACCCTAACGAGTACCCTAATCCTAACCCATACCCTAAACCGAGCCCTAACCCTAACACTAACCCTAACCCTAACCCTAAACCATACCCTACGCCCTACCCGAATCCCTCCCCGAACCCGTAGCCTAAGCCGTACCCTAACCCTCACCCTAACCCTAACCCTAACCCTAAGCTACCCTTGAGTGCTTCTGCCTCCAATAGATTTCCTAACCACTAGTGTTTTAAGGAACAGTTTAAAAAGAGAATCATATTGTGATTTCTTGATAATGGGTGTGTTCCTTATCTTCTCCTAGTGTCTAAACCCTTCTCCATGGCTGGACCCCCAAATAATATTCCTTTACGTGCTAAGGGGTATCTAGAGAGTGGGATAGGTTTAATAACTACCCTCACCCTAAAGCGTACCCTAACCCTAATCCCTACCTTAACACTAACGCGTACCCTAATCCTAACCCGAACCCTTAACCGAGCCCTAACCCTAACACTAACCCTAACCCTAACTCTAACCCATACCCTACGCCCTACCCGAATCCCTCCCCGAACCCGTACCCTAAGCCGTACCCTAACCCTCACCCTAACCCTAACCCTAACCCTAACCCTAAGCTACCCTAGACGGCTTCTGCCTCCAAAAGATTTCCTAAGCACTAGTGATTTAAGGAACAGGTTAAAAAGAGAATCCTAATGTGATTTCTTGATAATGGGTGTGTTCCTTATGTTCTCCTCTTGTCTAAACTCTTTTCCATGGCTGGACCCCCAAATAATATTCCTTTACGTGCTAAGGGGTATCTAGAGAGTGTGATAGGTTTAATAACTACCCTCACCCTAACGTGTACCCTAACCCTAACCCCTACACTAACCCTAACGCGTACCCTAATCCTAACCCGTACCCCAAACCGAGCCCTAACCCTAACACTAGCCCTAACCCTAACCCTAACCCATACCCTACGCCCTACCCGAAGCCCTCCCCGAACCCGTACCCTAAGCCATACCCTAACCCTCACCCTAACCCTAACCCTAACCCTAAGCTACCCTTGACTGCTTCTGCCTCCAATAGATTTCCTAAGCACTAGTGTTTTAAGGAACAGGTGAAAAAGAGAATCCTAATGTGATTTCTTGATAATGGGTGTGTTCCTTATCTTCTCCTCGTGTCTAAACTCTTCTCCATGGCTGGACCCACAAATAATATTCCTTTACGTGCTAAGGGGTATCTAGAGAGTGGGATAGGTTTAATAACTACCCTCACCCTAAAGCGTACCCTAACCCTAATCCCTACCTTAACACTAACGCGTACCCTAATCCTAACCCGAACACTTAACCGAGCCCTAACCCTAACACTAACCCTAACCCTAACTCTAACCCATACCCTACGCCCTACCCGAATCCCTCCCCGAACCCGTACCCTAAGCCGTACCCTAACCCTCACCCTAACCCTAACCCTAACCCTAACCCTAAGCTACCCTAGACGGCTTCTGCCTCCAATAGATTTCCAAAGCACTAGTGATTTAAGGAACAGGTGAAAAAGAGAATACTAATGTGATTTCTTGATAATGGGTGTGTTCCTTATCTTCTCCTAGTGTCTAAACTCTTCTCCATGGCTTGACCCCCAAATAATATTCCTTTACGTGCTAAGGGGTATCTAGAGAGTGGGATAGGTTTAATAACTACCCTCACCCTAACGCGTACCCTAACCCTAACCCCTACCCTAACCCTAACGCGTACCCTAATCCTAACCCGTACCCTAAACCGAGCCCTAACCCTAACACTAGCCCTAACCCTAACACTAACCCATACCCTACGCCCTACCCGAACCCCTCCCCTAACCCGTACCCTAAGCCGTACCCTAACCCTCACCCTAACCCTAACCCTAACCCTAAGCTACCCTTGACTGCTTCTGCCTCCAATAGATTTCCTAAGCACTAGTGTTTTAAGGAACAGGTTAAAAAGAGAATCCTAATGTGATTTCTTGATAATGGGTGTGTTCCTTATATTCTCCTCGTGTCTAAACTCTTCTCCAAGGCTGGACCCCCAAATAATATTCCTTTACGTGCTAAGGGGTATCTAGAGAGTGTGATAGGTTTAATAACTACCCCCACCCTAACGTGTACCCTAACCCTAACCCCTACCCTAACCCTAACGCGTACCCTAATCCTAACCCGTACCCTAAATCGAGCCCTAACCCTAACACTAACCCTAACCCTAACCCTAACCCATACCCTACGCCCTACCCGAACCCCTCCCTGAACCCGTACCCTAAGCCATACCCTAGCCCTCACCCTAACCCTAACACTAACCCTAAGCTACCCTTGAGTGCTTCTGCCTCCAATAGATTTCCTAAGCACTAGTGTTTTAAGGAACAGGTTAAAAAGAGAATCCTAATGTGATTTCGTGATAATGGGTGTGTTCCTTATCTTCTCCTAGTGTCTAAACTCTTCTCCATGGCTGGACCCCCAATAATATTCCTGTACGTGCTAAGGGGTATCTAGAGAGTGGAATAGGTTTAATAACTACCCTCACCCTAACGTGTACACTAACCCTAACACGTACCCTAATCCTAACCCGTACCCTAAACCGAGCCCTAACCCTAACACTAACCCTAACACTAACCCTAACCCATACCCTACGCCCTACCCGAACCCCTCCCCAAACCCGTGCCCTAAGCCGTACCCTAACCCTCACCCTAACCCTAACCCTAACCCTAAGCTACCCTTGACGGCTTCTGCCTCCAATAGATTTCCTAAGCACTAGTGTTTTAAGGAAATTGTTAAAAAGAGAATCCTAATGTGATTTCTTGATAATGGGTGTGTTCCTTATCTTCTCCTCGTGTCTAAACTCTTCTCCATGGCTGGACCCCCAAATAATATTCCTTTATGTGCTAAGGGGTATCTAGAGAGTGTGATAGGTTTAATAACTACCCTCACCCTATCGCGTACCCTAACCCTAGCACCTACCCTAACCCTAACGCGTACACTAATCCTAACCCATACCCTACGCCCTTCCCGAACCCGTCCCCGAACCCGTACCCTAACCATCACCCTAACCCTAACCCTAACCCTAAGCTACCCTTGACTGCTTCTGCCTCCAATAGATTTCCTCAGCACTAGTGTTTTAAGGAATAGGTTAAAAAGAGAATCCTAATGTGATTTCTTTATAATGGGTGTGATCTTTATCTTATCCTAGTGTCGAAACTCTTCTACATGGCTGGACCCCAAAATAATATTCCTTTACGTGCTAAGGGGTATCTACAGAGTGGGATAGGTTTAATAACTACCCTAACCCTAATGCGTACCCTAAACCTAACCCCTACCCTAACACTAACGCATACACTAATCCTAAACCGTACCCTAAACCGAGCCCTAACCCTAACACTAACCCTAAACCTAACCCTAACCCATACACTACGCCCTACCCGAACCCCTCACCTAACCCGTACCCTAAGCCGTACCCTAACCCTAACCCTAATGCTAAGCTACCCTTGACTGCTTCTGCCTGCAAAAGATTTCCTAAACAGTAGTGTTTTAAAAAACAGGTTCAAAAGAGAATCCTAATGTGATTTCTTGATAATGGGTGTGTTCCTTATCTTATCCTGGTGTCTAAACGCTTCTCCATGGCTGGACCCCCAAATAATATTCTTTTACGTCCTAAGGGGTATCTAGAGATTGGGATAGGTTTAATAACTACCCTCACCCTAACGCGTACCCTAACCCTAACCCTTACCCTAACCCTAACGCGTACCCTAATCCTAACCCGTACCCTAAACCGAGCCCTAACCCTAACACTAGCCCTAACCCTAACCCTAACCCATACCCTACGCCCTACCCGAACCCCTCCCCGAACCCGTACCCTAAGCCGTACCCTAACCCTCACCCTAACCCTAACCCTAACCCTAAGCTACCCTTGACTGCTTCTGCCTCCAATAGATTTCCTAAGCACTAGTGTTTTAAGGAACAGGTTAAAAAGAGAATCGTAATGTGATTTCTTGATAATGGGTGTGTTCCTTATCTTCTCCTCGTGTCTAAACTCTTCTCCATGGCTGGACCCCCAAATAATATTCCTTTACGTGCTAAGGGGTATCTAGAGAGTGGGATAGGTTTAATAACTACCCTCACCCTAACGCGTAACCTAACCCTAACCGCTACCCTAACCCTAACGAGTACCCTAATCCTAACCCATACCCTAAACCGAGCCCTAACCCTAACACTAACCCTAACCCTAACCCTAACCCATACCCTACGCCCTACCCGAATCCCTCCCCGAACCCGTACCCTAAGCCGTACCCTAACCCTCACCCTAACCCTAACCCTAACCCTAAGCTACCCTTGACTGCTTCTGCCTCCAATAGAATTCCTAAGCACTAGTGTTTTAAGAAACAGTTTAAAAAGAGAATCATATTGTGATTTCTTGATAATGGGTGTGTTCCTTATCTTCTCCTCGTGTCTAAACCCTTCTCCATGGCTGGACCCCTAAATAATATTCCTTTACGTGCTAAGGGGTATCTAGAGAGTGGGATAGGTTTAATAACTACCCTCACCCTAAAGCTTACCCTAACCCTAACCCCTAACCTAACACAAACGCGTACCCTAATCCTAACCCGTACCCTTAAACGAGCCCTAACCCTAACACTAACCCTAACCCTAACCCTAACCCATACCCTACGCCCTACCCGAACCCCTCCCCGAACCTGTACCCTAAGCCATACCCTAACCCTCACCCTAACCCTAACCCTAACCCTAAGCTACCCTTGACTGCTTCTGCCTCCAATAGATTTCCTAAGCACTAGTGTTTTAAGGAACAGGTTAAAAAGAGAATCCTAATGTGATTTCTTGATAATGGGTGTGTTCCTTATCTTCTCCTAGTGTCTAAACTCTTCTCCATGGCTGGACCCCCAAATAATATTCCTTTACTTGCTAAGGGGTATCTAGAGAGTGGGATAGGTTTAATAACTAACCTCACCCTATCGCATACCCTAACCCTAACCCCTACCCTAACATTAACGCGTACCCTATTCCTAACCCGTACCCTAAACCGAGCCCTAACCCTAACACTAACCGTAACCCTAACCCTAACACATAGCCTACGCCCTACCCGAACCCCTCCCCGAACCCGTACCCTAAGCCGTACCGTAACCCTCACCCTAACCCTAACCCTAACACTAAGCTACCCTTGACTGCTTCTGCCTCCAATAGATTTCCTAAGCACTAGTGTTTTAAGGAACAGGTTAAAAAGAGAATCCTAATGTGATTTCTTGATAATGGGTGTGTTCCTTATCTTCTCCTAGTGTCTAAACTCTTCTCCATGGCTGGACCCCCAAATAATATTCCTTTACGTGCTAAGGGGTATCTAGAGAGTGGGATAGGTTTAATAACTACCCTCACCCTAACGCGTACCCTAACCCTAACCCCTACCCTAACCCTAACGCGTACCCTAATCCTAACCCGTACCCTAAACCGAGCCCTAACCCTAACACTAGCCCTAACCCTAACCCTAACCCATACCCTACGCCCTACCCGAACCCCTCCCCGAACCCGTACCCTAAGCCGTACCCTAACCCTCACCCTAACCCTAACCCTAACCCTAAGCTACCCTTGACTGCTTCTGCCTCCAATAGATTTCCTAAGCACTAGTGTTTTAAGGAACAGGTTAAAAAGAGAATCCTAATGTGATTTCTTGATAATGGGTGTGTTCCTTATCTTCTCCACGTGTCTAAACTCTTCTCCATGGCTGGACCCCCAAATAATATTCCTTTACGTGCTAAGGGGTATCTAGAGAGTGTGATAGGTTTAATAACTACCCCCACCCTAACGCGTACCCTAACCCTAACCCCTACCCTAACCCTAACGCGTACCCTAATCCTAACCCGTACCCTAAACCGAGCACTAACCCTAACACTAACCCTAACCCTAACCCTAACCCATACCCTACGCCCTACCCGAACCCCTCCCCGAACCCGTACCCTAAGCCATACCCTAACCCTCACCCTAACCCTAACCCTAACCCTAAGCTACCCTTGACTGCTTCTGCCTCCAATAGATTTCCTAAGCACTAGTGTTTTAAGGAACAGGTTAAAAAGCGAATCCTAATGTGATTTCTTGATAATGGGCGTGTTCCTTATCTTCTCCTAGTGTCTAAACTCTTCTCCATGGCTGGACCCCCAAATAATATTCCTTTACGTGCTAAGGGGTATCTAGAGAGTGGGATAGGTTTAATAACTAACCTCACCCTATCGCGTACCCTAACCCTAACACCTACCCTAACACTAACGCGTACCCTAATCCTAACCCGTACCCTAAACCGAGCCCTAACCCTAACACTAACCCTAACCCTAACCTTAAACCATACCCTACGCCCTACCCGAATCCGTCCCCGAACCCGTAACCTAAGCCATACCCTAACCCTCACCCTAACCCTAACCCTAACCCTAAGCTACCCTTGACTGCTTCTGCCTCCAACAGATTTCCTAAGCACTAGTGTTTTAAGGAACAGGTTAAAAAGAGAATCCTAATGTGATTTCTTGATAATGGGTGTGTTCCTTATATTCTCCTCGTGTCTAAACTCTTCTCCAAGGCTGGACCCCCAAATAATATTCCTTTACGTGCTAAGGGGTATCTAGAGAGTGTGATAGGTTTAATAACTACCCCCACCCTAACGCGTACACTAACCCTAACCCCTACCCTAACCCTAACGCGTACCCTAATCCTAACCCGTACCCTAAACCGAGCCCTAACCCTAACACTAACCCTAACCCTAACCCTAACCCATACCCTACGCCCTACCCGAACCCCTCCCTGAACCCGTACCCTAAGCCATACCCTAACCCTCACCCTAACCCTAACACTAACCCTAAGCTACCCTTGACTGCTTCTGCCTCCAATAGATTTCCTAAGCACTAGTGTTTTAAGGAACAGGTTAAAAAGAGAATCCTAATGTGATTTCGTGATAATGGGTGTGTTCCTTATCTTCTCCTAGTGTCTAAACTCTTCTCCATGGCTGGACCCCCAATAATATTCCTGTACGTGCTAAGGGGTATCTAGAGAGTGGAATAGGTTTAATAACTACCCTCACCCTAACGTGTACACTAACCCTAACACGTACCCTAATCCTAACCCGTACCCTAAACCGAGCCCTAACCCTAACACTAACCCTAACCCTAACCCTAACACATACCCTACGCCCTACCCGAACCCCTCCCCGAACCCGTACCCTAAGCCATACCCTAACCCTCACCCTAACCCTAACCCTAACCCTAAGCTACCCTTGACTGCTTCTGCCTCCAATAGATTTCCTAAGCACTAGTGTTTTAAGGAACAGGTTAAAAAGAGAATCCTAATGTGATTTCTTGATAATGGGTGTGTTCCTTATCTTCTCCTAGTGTCTAAACTCTTCTCCATGGCTGGACCCCCAAATAATATTCCTTTACGTGCTAAGGGGTATCTAGAGAGTGGGATAGGTTTAATAACTACCCTCACCCTAACGCGTACCCTAACCCTAACCCCTAACCTAACACTAACGCGTACCCTAATCCTAACCCGTACCCTTAACCGAGCCCTAACCCTAACACTAACCCTAACCCTAACCCTAACCCATACCCTACGCCCTACCCGAACCCCTCCCCGAACCCGTACCCTAAGCCATACCCTAACCCTCACCCTAACCCTAACCCTAACCCTAAGCTACCCTTGACTGCTTCTGCCTCCAATAGATTTCCTAAGCACTAATGTTTTAAGGAACAGGTTAAAAAGAGAATCCTAATGTGATTTCTTGATAATGGGTGTGTTCCTTATCTTCTCCTAGTGTCTAAACTCTTCTCCATGGCTGGACCCCCAAATAATATTCCTTTACGTGCTAAGGGGTATCTAGAGAGTGGGATAGGTTTAATAACTACCCTCACCCTAACGCGTACCCTAACCCTAACCCCTACCCTAACCCTAACGCGTACCCTAAAGCTAACCCGTACCCTAAACCGAGCCCTAACCCTAACACTAGCCCTAACCCTAACCCTAACCCATACCCTACGCCCTACCCGAACCCCTCCCCGAACCCGTACCCTAAGCCGTACCCTAACCCTCACCCTAACCCTAACCCTAACCCTAAGCTACCCTTGACTGCTTCTGCCTCCAATAGATTTCCTAAGCACTAGTGTTTTAAGGAACAGGTTAAAAAGAGAATCCTAATGTGATTTCTTGATAATGGGTGTGTTCCTTATCTTCTCCACGTGTCTAAACTCTTCTCCATGGCTGGACCCCCAAATAATATTCCTTTACGTGCTAAGGGGTATCTAGAGAGTGTGATAGGTTTAATAACTACCCCCACCCTAACGCGTACCCTAACCCTAACCCCTACCCTAACCCTAACGCGTACCCTAATCCTAACCCGTACCCTAAACCGAGCACTAACCCTAACACTAACCCTAACCCTAACCCTAACCCATACCCTACGCCCTACCCGAACCCCTCCCCGAACCCGTACCCTAAGCCATACCCTAACCCTCACCCTAACCCTAACCCTAACCCTAAGCTACCCTTGACTGCTTCTGCCTCCAATAGATTTCCTAAGCACTAGTGTTTTAAGGAACAGGTTAAAAAGCGAATCCTAATGTGATTTCTTGATAATGGGTGTGTTCCTTATCTTCTCCTAGTGTCTAAACTCTTCTCCATGGCTGGACCCCCAAATAATATTCCTTTACGTGCTAAGGGGTATCTAGAGAGTGGGATAGGTTTAATAACTAACCTCACCCTATCGCGTACCCTAACCCTAACACCTACCCTAACACTAACGCGTACCCTAATCCTAACCCGTACCCTAAACCGAGCCCTAACCCTAACACTAACCCTAACCCTAACCTTAAACCATACCCTACGCCCTACCCGAATCCCTCCCCGAACCCGTAACCTAAGCCATACCCTAACCCTCACCCTAACCCTAACCCTAACCCTAAGCTACCCTTGACTGCTTCTGCCTCCAACAGATTTCCTAAGCACTAGTGTTTTAAGTAACAGGTTAAAAAGAGAATCCTAATGTGATTTCTTGATAATGGGTGTGTTCCTTATATTCTCCTCGTGTCTAAACTCTTCTCCAAGGCTGGACCCCCAAATAATATTCCTTTACGTGCTAAGGGGTATCTAGAGAGTGTGATAGGTTTAATAACTACCCCCACCCTAACGCGTACACTAACCCTAACCCCTACCCTAACCCTAACGCGTACCCTAATCCTAACCCGTACCCTAAACCGAGCCCTAACCCTAACACTAACCCTAACCCTAACCCTAACCCATACCCTACGCCCTACCCGAACCCCTCCCTGAACCCGTACCCTAAGCCATACCCTAACCCTCACCCTAACCCTAACACTAACCCTAAGCTACCCTTGACTGCTTCTGCCTCCAATAGATTTCCTAAGCACTAGTGTTTTAAGGAACAGGTTAAAAAGAGAATCCTAATGTGATTTCGTGATAATGGGTGTGTTCCTTATCTTCTCCTAGTGTCTAAACTATTCTCCATGGCTGGACCCCCAATAATATTCCTGTACGTGCTAAGGGGTATCTAGAGAGTGGAATAGGTTTAATAACTACCCTCACCCTAACGTGTACACTAACCCTAACACGTACCCTAATCCTAACCCGTACCCTAAACCGAGCCCTAACCCTAACACTAACCCTAACACTAACCCTAACCCATACCCTACGCCCTACCCGAACCCCTCCCCGAACCCGTGCCCTAAGCCGTACCCTAACCCTCACCCTAACCCTAACCCTAACCCTAAGCTACCCTTGACGGCTTCTGCCTCCAATAGATTTCCTAAGCACTAGTGTTTTAAGGAACATGTTAAAAAGAGAATCCTAATGTGATTTCTTGATAATGGGTGTGTTCCTTATCTTCTCCTCGTGTCTAAACTCTTCTCCATGGATGGACCCCCAAATAATATTCCTTTATGTGCTAAGGGGTATCTAGAGAGTGTGATAGGTTTAATAACTACCCTCACCCTATCGCGTAACCTAACCCTAGCACCTACCCTAACCCTAACGCGTACCCTAATCCTAACCCATACCCTACGCCCTTCCCGAACCCGTCCCCGAACCCGTACCCTAACCATCACCCTAACCCTAACCCTAACCCTAAGCTACCCTTGACTGCTTCTGCCTCCAATAGATTTCCTCAGCACTAGTGTTTTAAGGAATAGGTTAAAAAGAGAATCCTAATGTGATTTCTTTATAATGGGTGTGATCTTTATCTTATCCTTGTGTCGAAACTCTTCTACATGGCTGGACCCCAAAATAATATTCCTTTACGTGCTAAGGGGTATCTACAGAGTGGGATAGGTTTAATAACTACCCTAACCCTAATGCGTACCCTAAACCTAACCCCTACCCTAACACTAACGCATACACTAATCCTAAACCGTACCCTAAACCGAGCCCTAACCCTAACACTAAACCTAAACCTAACCCTAACCCATACCCTACGCCCTACCCGAACCCCTCACCTAACCCGTACCCTAAGCCGTACCCTAACCCTAACCCTAATGCTAAGCTACCCTTGACTGCTTCTGCCTGCAAAAGATTTCCTAAACAGTAGTGTTTTAAAAAACAGGTTCAAAAGAGAATCCTAATGTGATTTCTTGATAATGGGTGTGTTCCTTATCTTATCCTGGTGTCTAAACTCTTCTCCATGGCTGGACCCCCAAATAATATTCTTTTACGTCCTAAGGGGTATCTAGAGAGTGGGATAGGTTTAATAACTACCCTCACCCTAACGCGTACTCTAACCCTAACCCCTACCCTAACCCTAATGCATACCCTAATCCTAACCCATACCATAAACCGAGACCTAACCCTAACACTAACAATAACCCTAACCCTAACCCATACCCTACGCCGTACCCGAACCCCTTCCCGAACCTGTACCCTAAGCCGTACCCTAACCCTCACCCTAACCCTAACCCTAACCCTAAGCTACCCTTGACTGCTTCTGCCTCCAATAGATTTCCTAAGCACTAGTGTTTTAAGGAACAGGTTAAAAAGAGAATCCTAATGTGATTTCGTGATAATGGGTGTGTTCCTTATCTTCTCCTAGTGTCTAAACTCTTCTCCATGGCTGGACCCCCAAATAATATTCCTTTACGTGCTAAGAGGTATCTAGAGAGTGGGATAGGTTTAATAACTACCCTCACCCTAACGCGTAACCTAACCCTAACCGCTACCCTAACCCTAACGAGTACCCTAATCCTAACCCATACCCTAAACCGAGCCCTAACCCTAACACTAACCCTAACCCTAACCCTAACACATACCCTACGCCCTACCCGAATCCCTCCCCGAACCCGTACCCTAAGCCGTACCCTAACCCTCACCCTAACCCTAACCCTAACTCTAAGCTACCCTTGAGTGCTTCTGCCTCCAATAGATTTCCTAACCACTAGTGTTTTAAGGAACAGTTTAAAAAGAGAATCATATTGTGATTTCTTGATAATGGGTGTGTTCCTTATCTTCTCCTAGTGTCTAAACCCTTCTCCATGGCTGGACCCCCAAATAATATTCCTTTACGTGCTAAGGGGTATCTAGAGAGTGGGATAGGTTTAATAACTACCCTCACCCTAAAGCGTACCCTAACCCTAACCGCTACCTTAACAATAACGCGTACCCTAATCCTAACCCGAACCCTTAACCGAGCCCTAACCCTAACACTAACCCTAACCCTAACTCTAACCCATACCCTACGCCCTATCCGAATCCCTCCCCGTACCCGTACCCTAAGCCGTACCCTAACCCTCACCCTAACCCTAACCCTAACCCTAAGCTACCCTTGACGGCTTCTGCCTCCAATAGATTTCCTAAGCACTAGTGATTTAAGGAACAGGTTAAAAAGAGAATCCTAATGTGATTTCTTGATAATGGGTGTGTTCCTTATCTTCTCCTCTTGTCTAAACTCTTTTCCATGGCTGGACCCCCAAATAATATTCCTTTACGTGCTAAAGGGTATCTAGAGAGTGTGATAGGTTTAATAACTACCCTCACCCTAACGCGTACCCTAACCCTAACCCCTACCCTAACCCTAACGCGTACCCTAATCCTACCCCGTACCCTAAACCGAGCCCTAACCCTAACACTAGCCCTAACCCTAACCCTAACCCATACCCTACGCCCTACCCGAACCCCTCCCCGAACCCGTACCCTAAGCCGTACCCTAACCCTCACCCTAACCCTAGCCCTAAACCTAAGCTACCCTTGACTGCTTCTGCCACCAATAGATTTCCTAAGCACTAGTGTTTTAAGGAACAGGTTAAAAAGAGAATCCTAATGTGATTTCTTGATAATGGGTGTGTTCCTTATCTTCTCCTAGTGTCTAAACTCTTCTCCATGGCTGGACCCCCAATAATATTCCTGTACGTGCTAAGGGGTATCTAGAGAGTGGGATAGGTTTAATAACTACCCTCACCCTGACGCGTACCCTAACCCTAACCCCTACCCTAACCCTAACGCGTACCCTAATCCTAACCCGTACCCTAAACCGAGCCCTAACCATAACACTAACCCTAACCCATACCTACGCCCTACCCGAACCCCTCCCCGAACCCGTACCCTAAGCCATACCCTAGCCCTCACCCTAACCCTAACCCTAACCCTAAGCTACCCTTGACTGCTTCTGCCTCCAATAGATTTCCTAAGCACTAGTGTTTTAAGGAACAGGTTAAAAAGAGAATCCTAATGAGATTCCGTGATAATGGGTGTGTTCCTTATCTTCTCCTAGTGTCTAAACTCTTCTCCATGCCTGGACCCCCAAATAATATTCCTATACGTGCTAAGGGGTATCTAGAGAGTGGGATAGGTTTATTAACTACCCTCACCCTAACGCGTACCCTAACCCTAACCGCTACACTAACCCTAGCGCGTACCCTAATCCTAACCCGTACCCTAAACCGAGCCCTAACCCTAACACTAACTCTAACCCTAACCCTAACCCATACCCTACGCCCTACCCGAACGCCTCCCTGAACCCGTACCCTAAACCGTACCCTAACCCTCACCCTAACCCTAACCCTAACCCTAAGCTACCCTTGACGGCTTCTGCCTCCAATAGATTTCCTAAGCAATAGTGTTTTAAGGAACAGGTTAAAAAGAGAATCCTAATGTGATTTCGTGATAATGGGTGTGTTCCTTATCTTCTCCTAGTGTCTAAACCCTTCTCCATGGCTGGACCCCCAAATAATATTCCTTTACGTGCTAAGGGGTATCTAGAGAGTGGGATAGGTTTAATAACTACCCTCACCCTAAAGCGTACCCTAACCCTAACCCCTACCCTAACACTAACGCGTACCCTAATCCTAACCCGAACCCTTAACCGAGCCCTAACCCTAACACTAATCCTAACCCTAACTCTAACACATACCCTACGCCCTACCCGAATCCCTCCCCGAACCCGTACCCTAAGCCGTACCCTAACCCTCACCCTAACCCTAACCCTAACCCTAAGCTACCCTTGACCGCTTCTGCCTCCAATACATTTCCTAAGCACTAGTGATTTAAGGAACAGGTTAAAAAGAGAATCCTAATGTGATTTCTTGATAATGGGTGTGTTCCTTATCTTCTCCTCTTGTCTAAACTCTTTTCCATGGCTGGACCCCCAAATAATATTCCTTTACGTGCTAAGGGGTATCTAGAGAGTGTGATAGGTTTAATAACTACCCTCACCCTAACGTGTACCATAACCCTAACCCCTACCCTAACCCTAACGCGTACCCTAATCCTAACCCGTACCCCAAACCGAGCCCTAACCCTAACACTAGCCCTAACCCTAACCCTAACCCATAGCCTACGCCCTACCCGAACACCTCCCCGAACCCGTACCCTAAGCCGTACCCTAAGCCTCACCCTAACCCTAACCCTCACCCTAAGCTACCCTTGACTGCTTCTGCCTCCAATAGATTTCCTAAGCACTAGTGTTTTAAGGAACAGGTTAAAAAGAGAATCCTAATGTGATTTCTTGATAATGGGTGTATTCCTTATCTTCTCCTAGTGTCTAAACTCTTCTCCATGGCTGGACCCCCAAATAATATTCCTTTACGTGCTAAGGGGTATCTAGAGAGTGTGATAGGTTTAATAACTACCCTCACCCTAACGCGTACCCTAACCCTAACCCCTACCCTAACCCTAACGCGTACCCTAATCCTAACCCGTACCCTAAACCGAGCCCTGACCCTAACACTAGCCCTAACCCTAACCCTAACCCATACCCTATGCCCTACCCGAAACCCTCCCCGAACCCGTACCCTAAGCTGTACCCTAAGCCTCACCCTAACCCTAACCCTAACCCTAAGCTACCCTTGACTGCTTCTGCCTCCAATAGATTTCCTAAGAACTAGTGTTTTAAGGAACAGGTTAAAAAGAGAATCCTAATGTGATTTCTTGATAATGGGTGTGTTCCTTATCTTCTCCTCGTGTCTAAACTCTTCTCCATGGCTGGACCCCCAAATAATATTCCTTTACGTGCTGAGGGGTATCTAGAGAGTGTGATAGGTTTAATAACTACCCCCACCCTAACGCGTACCGTAACCCTAACCCCTACCCTAACCCTAACCCGTACCCTAAACCGAGCCCTAACCCTAACACTAACCCTAACCCTAACTCTAACCCATACCGTACACCCTACCTGAACCCCTCCCCGAACCCGTACCCTAAGCAGTACCCTAACCCTCACCCTAACCCTAACCCTAACCCTAAGCTACCCTTGACGGCTTCTGCCTCCAATAGATTTCCTAAGCACTAGTGATTTAAGGAACAGGTTAAAAAGAGAATCCTAATGTGATTTCTTGATAATGGGTGTGTTCCTTATCTTCTCCTCGTGTCTAAACTCTTCTCCATGGCTGGACCCCCAAATAATATTCCTTTACGTGCTAAGGGCTATCTAGAGAGTGGGATAGGTTTAATAAGTACCCTCACTCTAACGCGTATCCTAACCCTAACCCCTACCCTAACCCTAACGCATACCCTAATCCTAACCCGTACCCTAAACCGAGCCCTAACCCTAACACTAGCCCTAACCCTAACCCTAACCCATACCCTACGCCCTACCCGAACCCCTCCCCGAACCCGTACCCTAAGCCGTACCCTAACCCTCACCCTAACCCTAACCCTAACCCTAAGCTACCCTTGACTGCTTCTGCCTCCAATAGATTTCCTGAGCACTAGTGTTTTAAGGAACAGGTTAAAAAGAGAATCCTAATGTGATTTCTTGATAATGGGTGTGTTCCTTATATTCTCCTCGTGTCTAAACTCTTCTCCAAGGCTGGACCCCCAAATAATATTCCTTTACGTGCTAAGGGGTATCAAGAGAATGTGATAGGTTTAATAACTACCCCCACCCTAACGCGTACCCTAACCCTAACCACTACCCTAACACTAACGCGTACCCTAATCCTAACCCGTACCCTAAACCGAGCCCTAACCCTAACACTAACCCTAACCCTAACCCTAACCCATACCCTACGCCCTACCCGAACCCCTCCCCGAACCCGTACCCTAAGCCATACCCTAACCCTCACCCTAACCCTAACCCTAACCCTAAGCTACCCTTGACTGCTTCTGCCTCCAATAGATTTCCTAAGCACTAGTGTTTTAAGGAACAGGTTAAAAAGAGAATCCTAATGTGATTTCTTGATAATGGGTGTGTTCCTTATCTTCTCCTAGTGTCTAAACTCTTCTCCATGGCTGGACCCCCAAATAATATTCCTTTACGTGCTAAGGGGTATCTAGAGAGTGGGATAGGTTTAATAACTAACCTCACCCTAACGCGTACCCTAACCCTAACACCTAACCTAACACTAACGCGTACCCTAATCCTAACCCGTACCCTAAACCGAGCCCTAACCCTAACACTAAACCTAACCCTAACCCTAACCCATACCCTACGCCCTACCCGAACCCCTCCCCGAACCCGTACCCTAAGCCATACCCTATCCCTCACCCTAACCCTAACCCTAACCCTAAGCTACCCTTGACTGCTTCTGCCTCCAATAGATTTCCTAAGCACTAGTGTTTTAAGGAATAGGTTAAAAAGAGAATCCTAATGTGATTTCTTGATAATGGGTGTGTTCCTTATCTTCTCCTCGTGTCTAAACTCTTCTCCATGGCTGGACCCCCAAATAATATTCCTTTACGTGCTAAGGGGTATCTAGAGAGTGTGATAGGTTTAATAACTACCCTCACCCTAACACGTACCCTAACCCTAACCCCTACCCTAACCCTAACGCGTTCCCTAATCCTAACCCATACCCTAAACCGAGCCGTAACCCTAACACTAACCCTAACCCTAACCCTAACCCATACCCTACGCCCTACCCGAACCCCTCCCCGAACCCGTACCCTAAGCCATACCCTAGCCCTCACCCTAACCCTAACCCTAACCCTAAGCTACCCTTGACTGCTTCTGCCTCCAATAGATTTCCTAAGCACTAGTGTTTTAAGGAACAGGTTAAAAAGAAAATCCTAATGAGATTCCGTGATAATGGGTGTGTTCCTTATCTTCTCCTAGTGTCTAAACTCTTCTCCATGCCTGGACCCCCAAATAATATTCCTATACGTGCTAAGGGGTATCTAGAGAGTGGGATAGGTTTATTAACTACCCTCACCCTAACGCGTACCCTAACCCTAACCGCTACACTAACCCTAGCGCGTACCCTAATCCTAACCCGTACCCTAAACCGAGCCCTAACCCTAACACTAACTCTAACCCTAACCCTAACCCATACCCTACGCCCTACACGAACGCCTCCCTGAACCCGTACCCTAAACCGTACCCTAACCCTCACCCTAACCCTAACCCTAACCCTAAGCTACCCTTGACGGCTTCTGCCTCCAATAGATTTCCTAAGCAATAGTGTTTTAAGGAACAGGTTAAA
Organism: Balaenoptera acutorostrata; assembly: GCF_949987535.1. Lineage (NCBI taxonomy): Eukaryota > Metazoa > Chordata > Mammalia > Artiodactyla > Balaenopteridae > Balaenoptera > Balaenoptera acutorostrata. The sequence continues at coordinate 154,867 of NW_026645841.1, read as the reverse complement.
AAGAGAATCCTAATGTGATTTCGTGATAATGGGTGTGTTCCTTATCTTCTCCTAGTGTCTAAACCCTTCTCCATGGCTGGACCCCCAAATAATATTCCTTTACGTGCTAAGGGGTATCTAGAGAGTGGGATAGGTTTAATAACTACCCTCACCCTAAAGCGTACCCTAACCCTAACCCCTACCCTAACACTAACGCGTACCCTAATCCTAACCCGAACCCTTAACCGAGCCCTAACCCTAACACTAATCCTAACCCTAACTCTAACACATACCCTACGCCCTACCCGAATCCCTCCCCGAACCCGTACCCTAAGCCGTACCCTAACCCTCACCCTAACCCTAACCCTAACCCTAAGCTACCCTTGACCGCTTCTGCCTCCAATACATTTCCTAAGCACTAGTGATTTAAGGAACAGGTTAAAAAGAGAATCCTAATGTGATTTCTTGATAATGGGTGTGTTCCTTATCTTCTCCTCTTGTCTAAACTCTTTTCCATGGCTGGACCCCCAAATAATATTCCTTTACGTGCTAAGGGGTATCTAGAGAGTGTGATAGGTTTAATAACTACCCTCACCCTAACGTGTACCATAACCCTAACCCCTACCCTAATCCTAACGCGTACCCTAATCCTAACCCGTACCCCAAACCGAGCCCTAACCCTAACACTAGCCCTAACCCTAACCCTAACCCATAGCCTACGCCCTACCCGAACACCTCCCCGAACCCGTACCCTAAGCCGTACCCTAACCCTCACCCTAACCCTAACCCTCACCCTAAGCTACCCTTGACTGCTTCTGCCTCCAATAGATTTCCTAAGCACTAGTGTTTTAAGGAACAGGTTAAAAAGAGAATCCTAATGTGATTTCTTGATAATGGGTGTATTCCTTATCTTCTCCTAGTGTCTAAACTCTTCTCCATGGCTGGACCCCCAAATAATATTCCTTTACGTGCTAAGGGGTATCTAGAGAGTGTGATAGGTTTAATAACTACCCTCACCCTAACGCGTACCCTAACCCTAACCCCTACCCTAACACTAACGCGTACCCTAATCCTAACCCGTACCCTAAACCGAGCCCTAACCCTAACACTAGCCCTAACCCTAACCCTAACCCATACCCTATGCCCTACCCGAACCCCTCCCCGAACCCGTACCCTAAGCTGTACCCTAAGCCTCACCCTAACCCTAACCCTAACCCTAAGCTACCCTTGACTGCTTCTGCCTCCAATAGATTTCCTAAGAACTAGTGTTTTAAGGAACAGGTTAAAAAGAGAATCCTAATGTGATTTCTTGATAATGGGTGTGTTCCTTATCTTCTCCTCGTGTCTAAACTCTTCTCCATGGCTGGACCCCCAAATAATATTCCTTTACGTGCTGAGGGGTATCTAGAGAGTGTGATAGGTTTAATAACTACCCCCACCCTAACGCGTACCGTAACCCTAACCCCTACCCTAACCCTAACGCGTACCCTAATCCTAACCCGTACCCTAAACCGAGCCCTAACCCTAACACTAACCCTAACCCTAACTCTAACCCATACCGTACACCCTACCTGAACCCCTCACCGAACCCGTACCCTAAGCAGTACCCTAACCCTCACCCTAACCCTAACCCTAACCCTAAGCTACCCTTGACGGCTTCTGCCTCCAATAGATTTCCTAAGCACTAGTGATTTAAGGAACAGGTTAAAAAGAGAATCCTAATGTGATTTCTTGATAATGGGTGTGTTCCTTATCTTCTCCTCGTGTCTAAACTCTTCTCCATGGCTGGACCCCCAAATAATATTCCTTTACGTGCTAAGGGCTATCTAGAGAGTGGGATAGGTTTAATAAGTACCCTCACTCTAACGCGTATCCTAACCCTAACCCCTACCCTAACCCTAACGCATACCCTAATCCTAACCCGTACCCTAAACCGAGCCCTAACCCTAACACCAACCCTAACCCTAACCCTAACCCATACCCTACGCCCTACCCGAACCCCTCCCCGAACCCGTACCCTAAGCCGTACCCTAACCCTCACCCTAACCCTAACCCTAACCCTAAGCTACCCTTGACTGCTTCTGCCTCCAATAGATTTCCTGAGCACTAGTGTTTTAAGGAACAGGTTAAAAAGAGAATCCTAATGTGATTTCTTGATAATGGGTGTGTTCCTTATATTCTCCTCGTGTCTAAACTCTTCTCCAAGGCTGGACCCCCAAATAATATTCCTTTACGTGCTAAGGGGTATCAAGAGAATGTGATAGGTTTAATAACTACCCCCACCCTAACGCGTACCCTAACCCTAACCACTACCCTAACACTAACGCGTACCCTAATCCTAACCCGTACCCTAAACCGAGCCCTAACCCTAACACTAACCCTAACCCTAACCCTAACCCATACCCTACGCCCTACCCGAACCCCTCCCCGAACCCGTACCCTAAGCCATACCCTAACCCTCACCCTAACCCTAACCCTAACCCTAAGCTACCCTTGACTGCTTCTGCCTCCAATAGATTTCCTAAGCACTAGTGTTTTAAGGAACAGGTTAAAAAGAGAATCCTAATGTGATTTCTTGATAATGGGTGTGTTCCTTATCTTCTCCTAGTGTCTAAACTCTTCTCCATGGCTGGACCCCCAAATAATATTCCTTTACGTGCTAAGGGGTATCTAGAGAGTGGGATAGGTTTAATAACTAACCTCACCCTAACGCGTACCCTAACCCTAACACCTAACCTAACACTAACGCGTACCCTAATCCTAACCCGTACCCTAAACCGAGCCCTAACCCTAACACTAAACCTAACCCTAACCCTAACCCATACCCTACGCCCTACCCGAACCCCTCCCCGAACCCGTACCCTAAGCCATACCCTATCCCTCACCCTAACCCTAACCCTAACCCTAAGCTACCCTTGACTGCTTCTGCCTCCAATAGATTTCCTAAGCACTAGTGTTTTAAGGAATAGGTTAAAAAGAGAATCCTAATGTGATTTCTTGATAATGGGTGTGTTCCTTATCTTCTCCTCGTGTCTAAACTCTTCTCCATGGCTGGACCCCCAAATAATATTCCTTTACGTGCTAAGGGGTATCTAGAGAGTGTGATAGGTTTAATAACTACCCTCACCCTAACACGTACCCTAACCCTAACCCCTACCCTAACCCTAACGCGTTCCCTAATCCTAACCCATACCCTAAACCGAGCCGTAACCCTAACACTAACCCTAACCCTAACCCTAACCCATACCCTACGCCCTACCCGAACCCCTCCCCGAACCCGTACCCTAAGCCATACCCTAGCCCTCACCCTAACCCTAACCCTAACCCTAAGCTACCCTTGACTGCTTCTGCCTCCAATAGATTTCCTAAGCACTAGTGTTTTAAGGAACAGGTTAAAAAGAAAATCCTAATGAGATTCCGTGATAATGGGTGTGTTCCTTATCTTCTCCTAGTGTCTAAACTCTTCTCCATGCCTGGACCCCCAAATAATATTCCTATACGTGCTAAGGGGTATCTAGAGAGTGGGATAGGTTTATTAACTACCCTCACCCTAACGCGTACCCTAACCCTAACCGCTACACTAACCCTAGCGCGTACCCTAATCCTAACCCGTACCCTAAACCGAGCCCTAACCCTAACACTAACTCTAACCCTAACCCTAACCCATACCCTACGCCCTACACGAACGCCTCCCTGAACCCGTACCCTAAACCGTACCCTAACCCTCACCCTAACCCTAACCCTAACCCTAAGCTACCCTTGACGGCTTCTGCCTCCAATAGATTTCCTAAGCAATAGTGTTTTAAGGAACAGGTTAAAAAGAGAATCCTAATGTGATTTCGTGATAATGGGTGTGTTCCTTATCTTCTCCTAGTGTCTAAACCCTTCTCCATGGCTGGACCCCCAAATAATATTCCTTTACGTGCTAAGGGGTATCTAGAGAGTGGGATAGGTTTAATAACTACCCTCACCCTAAAGCGTACCCTAACCCTAACCCCTACCCTAACACTAACGCGTACCCTAATCCTAACCCGAACCCTTAACCGAGCCCTAACCCTAACACTAATCCTAACCCTAACTCTAACACATACCCTACGCCCTACCCGAATCCCTCCCCGAACCCGTACCCTAAGCCGTACCCTAACCCTCACCCTAACCCTAACCCTAACCCTAAGCTACCCTTGACCGCTTCTGCCTCCAATACATTTCCTAAGCACTAGTGATTTAAGGAACAGGTTAAAAAGAGAATCCTAATGTGATTTCTTGATAATGGGTGTGTTCCTTATCTTCTCCTCTTGTCTAAACTCTTTTCCATGGCTGGACCCCCAAATAATATTCCTTTACGTGCTAAGGGGTATCTAGAGAGTGTGATAGGTTTAATAACTACCCTCACCCTAACGTGTACCATAACCCTAACCCCTACCCTAATCCTAACGCGTACCCTAATCCTAACCCGTACCCCAAACCGAGCCCTAACCCTAACACTAGCCCTAACCCTAACCCTAACCCATAGCCTACGCCCTACCCGAACACCTCCCCGAACCCGTACCCTAAGCCGTACCCTAACCCTCACCCTAACCCTAACCCTCACCCTAAGCTACCCTTGACTGCTTCTGCCTCCAATAGATTTCCTAAGCACTAGTGTTTTAAGGAACAGGTTAAAAAGAGAATCCTAATGTGATTTCTTGATAATGGGTGTATTCCTTATCTTCTCCTAGTGTCTAAACTCTTCTCCATGGCTGGACCCCCAAATAATATTCCTTTACGTGCTAAGGGGTATCTAGAGAGTGTGATAGGTTTAATAACTACCCTCACCCTAACGCGTACCCTAACCCTAACCCCTACCCTAACACTAACGCGTACCCTAATCCTAACCCGTACCCTAAACCGAGCCCTAACCCTAACACTAGCCCTAACCCTAACCCTAACCCATACCCTATGCCCTACCCGAACCCCTCCCCGAACCCGTACCCTAAGCTGTACCCTAAGCCTCACCCTAACCCTAACCCTAACCCTAAGCTACCCTTGACTGCTTCTGCCTCCAATAGATTTCCTAAGAACTAGTGTTTTAAGGAACAGGTTAAAAAGAGAATCCTAATGTGATTTCTTGATAATGGGTGTGTTCCTTATCTTCTCCTCGTGTCTAAACTCTTCTCCATGGCTGGACCCCCAAATAATATTCCTTTACGTGCTGAGGGGTATCTAGAGAGTGTGATAGGTTTAATAACTACCCCCACCCTAACGCGTACCGTAACCCTAACCCCTACCCTAACCCTAACGCGTACCCTAATCCTAACCCGTACCCTAAACCGAGCCCTAACCCTAACACTAACCCTAACCCTAACTCTAACCCATACCGTACACCCTACCTGAACCCCTCACCGAACCCGTACCCTAAGCAGTACCCTAACCCTCACCCTAACCCTAACCCTAACCCTAAGCTACCCTTGACGGCTTCTGCCTCCAATAGATTTCCTAAGCACTAGTGATTTAAGGAACAGGTTAAAAAGAGAATCCTAATGTGATTTCTTGATAATGGGTGTGTTCCTTATCTTCTCCTCGTGTCTAAACTCTTCTCCATGGCTGGACCCCCAAATAATATTCCTTTACGTGCTAAGGGCTATCTAGAGAGTGGGATAGGTTTAATAAGTACCCTCACTCTAACGCGTATCCTAACCCTAACCCCTACCCTAACCCTAACGCATACCCTAATCCTAACCCGTACCCTAAACCGAGCCCTAACCCTAACACCAACCCTAACCCTAACCCTAACCCATACCCTACGCCCTACCCGAACCCCTCCCCGAACCCGTACCCTAAGCCGTACCCTAACCCTCACCCTAACCCTAACCCTAACCCTAAGCTACCCTTGACTGCTTCTGCCTCCAATAGATTTCCTGAGCACTAGTGTTTTAAGGAACAGGTTAAAAAGAGAATCCTAATGTGATTTCTTGATAATGGGTGTGTTCCTTATATTCTCCTCGTGTCTAAACTCTTCTCCAAGGCTGGACCCCCAAATAATATTCCTTTACGTGCTAAGGGGTATCAAGAGAATGTGATAGGTTTAATAACTACCCCCACCCTAACGCGTACCCTAACCCTAACCACTACCCTAACACTAACGCGTACCCTAATCCTAACCCGTACCCTAAACCGAGCCCTAACCCTAACACTAACCCTAACCCTAACCCTAACCCATACCCTACGCCCTACCCGAACCCCTCCCCGAACCCGTACCCTAAGCCATACCCTAACCCTCACCCTAACCCTAACCCTAACCCTAAGCTACCCTTGACTGCTTCTGCCTCCAATAGATTTCCTAAGCACTAGTGTTTTAAGGAACAGGTTAAAAAGAGAATCCTAATGTGATTTCTTGATAATGGGTGTGTTCCTTATCTTCTCCTAGTGTCTAAACTCTTCTCCATGGCTGGACCCCCAAATAATATTCCTTTACGTGCTAAGGGGTATCTAGAGAGTGGGATAGGTTTAATAACTAACCTCACCCTAACGCGTACCCTAACCCTAACACCTAACCTAACACTAACGCGTACCCTAATCCTAACCCGTACCCTAAACCGAGCCCTAACCCTAACACTAAACCTAACCCTAACCCTAACCCATACCCTACGCCCTACCCGAACCCCTCCCCGAACCCGTACCCTAAGCCATACCCTATCCCTCACCCTAACCCTAACCCTAACCCTAAGCTACCCTTGACTGCTTCTGCCTCCAATAGATTTCCTAAGCACTAGTGTTTTAAGGAATAGGTTAAAAAGAGAATCCTAATGTGATTTCTTGATAATGGGTGTGTTCCTTATCTTCTCCTCGTGTCTAAACTCTTCTCCATGGCTGGACCCCCAAATAATATTCCTTTACGTGCTAAGGGGTATCTAGAGAGTGTGATAGGTTTAATAACTACCCTCACCCTAACACGTACCCTAACCCTAACCCCTACCCTAACCCTAACGCGTTCCCTAATCCTAACCCATACCCTAAACCGAGCCGTAACCCTAACACTAACCCTAACCCTAACCCTAACCCATACCCTACGCCCTACCCGAACCCCTCCCCGAACCCGTACCCTAAGCCATACCCTAGCCCTCACCCTAACCCTAACCCTAACCCTAAGCTACCCTTGACTGCTTCTGCCTCCAATAGATTTCCTAAGCACTAGTGTTTTAAGGAACAGGTTAAAAAGAGAATCCTAATGAGATTCCGTGATAATGGGTGTGTTCCTTATCTTCTCCTAGTGTCTAAACTCTTCTCCATGCCTGGACCCCCAAATAATATTCCTATACGTGCTAAGGGGTATCTAGAGAGTGGGATAGGTTTATTAACTACCCTCACCCTAACGCGTACCCTAACCCTAACCTCTACACTAACCCTAGCGCGTACCCTAATCCTAACCCGTACCCTAAACCGAGCCCTAACCCTAACACTAACTCTAACCCTAACCCTAACCCATACCCTACGCCCTACCCGAACGCCTCCCTGAACCCGTACCCTAAACCGTACCCTAACCCTCACCCTAACCCTAACCCTAACCCTAAGCTACCCTTGACGGCTTCTGCCTCCAATAGATTTCCTAAGCAATAGTGTTTTAAGGAACAGGTTAAAAAGAGAATCCTAATGTGATTTCGTGATAATGGGTGTGTTCCTTATCTTCTCCTAGTGTCTAAACCCTTCTCCATGGCTGGACCCCCAAATAATATTCCTTTACGTGCTAAGGGGTATCTAGAGAGTGGGATAGGTTTAATAACTACCCTCACCCTAAAGCGTACCCTAACCCTAACCCCTACCCTAACACTAACGCGTACCCTAATCCTAACCCGAACCCTTAACCGAGCCCTAACCCTAACACTAATCCTAACCCTAACTCTAACACATACCCTACGCCCTACCCGAATCCCTCCCCGAACCCGTACCCTAAGCCGTACCCTAACCCTCACCCTAACGCTAACCCTAACCCTAAGCTACCCTTGACCGCTTCTGCCTCCAATACATTTCCTAAGCACTAGTGATTTAAGGAACAGGTTAAAAAGAGAATCCTAATGTGATTTCTTGATAATGGGTGTGTTCCTTATCTTCTCCTCTTGTCTAAACTCTTTTCCATGGCTGGACCCCCAAATAATATTCCTTTACGTGCTAAGGGGTATCTAGAGAGTGTGATAGGTTTAATAACTACCCTCACCCTAACGTGTACCATAACCCTAACCCCTACCCTAACCCTAACGCGTACCCTAATCCTAACCCGTACCCCAAACCGAGCCCTAACCCTAACACTAGCCCTAACCCTAACCCTAACCCATAGCCTACGCCCTACCCGAACACCTCCCCGAACCCGTACCCTAAGCCGTACCCTAACCCTCACCCTAACCCTAACCCTCACCCTAAGCTACCCTTGACTGCTTCTGCCTCCAATAGATTTCCTAAGCACTAGTGTTTTAAGGAACAGGTTAAAAAGAGAATCCTAATGTGATTTCTTGATAATGGGTGTATTCCTTATCTTCTCCTAGTGTCTAAACTCTTCTCCATGGCTGGACCCCCAAATAATATTCCTTTACGTGCTAAGGGGTATCTAGAGAGTGTGATAGGTTTAATAACTACCCTCACCCTAACGCGTACCCTAACCCTAACCCCTACCCTAACCCTAACGCGTACCCTAATCCTAACCCGTACCCTAAACCGAGCCCTAACCCTAACACTAGCCCTAACCCTAACCCTAACCCATACCCTATGCCCTACCCGAACCCCTCCCCGAACCCGTACCCTAAGCTGTACCCTAAGCCTCACCCTAACCCTAACCCTAACCCTAAGCTACCCTTGACTGCTTCTGCCTCCAATAGATTTCCTAAGAACTAGTGTTTTAAGGAACAGGTTAAAAAGAGAATCCTAATGTGATTTCTTGATAATGGGTGTGTTCCTTATCTTCTCCTCGTGTCTAAACTCTTCTCCATGGCTGGACCCCCAAATAATATTCCTTTACGTGCTGAGGGGTATCTAGAGAGTGTGATAGGTTTAATAACTACCCCCACCCTAACGCGTACCGTAACCCTAACCCCTACCCTAACCCTAACGCGTACCCTAATCCTAACCCGTACCCTAAACCGAGCCCTAACCCTAACACTAACCCTAACCCTAACTCTAACCCATACCGTACACCCTACCTGAACCCCTCCCCGAACCCGTACCCTATGCAGTACCCTAACCCTCACCCTAACCCTAACCCTAACCCTAAGCTACCCTTGACGGCTTCTGCCTCCAATAGATTTCCTAAGCACTAGTGATTTAAGGAACAGGTTAAAAAGAGAATCCTAATGTGATTTCTTGATAATGGGTGTGTTCCTTATCTTCTCCTAGTGTCTAAACTCTTCTCCATGGCTGGACCCCCAAATAATATTCCTTTACGTGCTAAGGGCTATCTAGAGAGTGGGATAGGTTTAATAAGTACCCTCACTCTAACGCGTATCCTAACCCTAACCCCTACCCTAACCCTAACGCATACCCTAATCCTAACCCGTACCCTAAACCGAGCCCTAACCCTAACACTAGCCCTAACCCTAACCCTAACCCATACCCTACGCCCTACCCGAATCCCTCCCCGAACCCGTACCCTAAGCCGTACCCTAACCCTCACCCTAACCCTAACCCTAACCCTAAGCTACCCTTGACTGCTTCTGCCTCCAATAGATTTCCTAAGCACTAGTGATTTAAGGAACAGGTTAAAAAGAGAATCCTAATGTGATTTCTTGATAATGGGTGTGTTCCTTATATTCTCCTCGTGTCTAAACTCTTCTCCAAGGCTGGACCCCCAAATAATATTCCTTTACGTGCTAAGGGGTATCAAGAGAATGTGACAGGTTTAATAACTACCCCCACCCTAACGCGTACCCTAACCCTAACCACTACCCTAACACTAACGCGTACCCTAATCCTAACCCGTACCCTAAACCGAGCCCTAACCCTAACACTAACCCTAACCCTAACCCTAACCCATACCCTACGCCCTACCCGAACCCCTCCCCGAACCCGTACCCTAAGCCATACCCTAACCCTCACCCTAACCCTAACCCTAACCCTAAGCTACCCTTGACTGCTTCTGCCTCCAATAGATTTCCTAAGCACTAGTGTTTTAAGGAACAGGTTAAAAAGAGAATCCTAATGTGATTTCTTGATAATGGGTGTGTTCCTTATCTTCTCCTAGTGTCTAAACTCTTCTCCATGGCTGGACCCCCAAATAATATTCCTTTACGTGCTAAGGGGTATCTAGAGAGTGGGATAGGTTTAATAACTAACCTCACCCTAACGCGTACCCTAACCCTAACACCTAACCTAACACTAACGCGTACCCTAATCCTAACCCGTACCCTAAACCGAGCCCTAACCCTAACACTAAACCTAACCCTAACCCTAACCCATACCCTACGCCCTACCCGAACCCCTCCCCGAACCCGTACCCTAAGCCATACCCTATCCCTCACCCTAACCCTAACCCTAACCCTAAGCTACCCTTGACTGCTTCTGCCTCCAATAGATTTCCTAAGCACTAGTGTTTTAAGGAATAGGTTAAAAAGAGAATCCTAATGTGATTTCTTGATAATGGGTGTGTTCCTTATCTTCTCCTCGTGTCTAAACTCTTCTCCATGGCTGGACCCCCAAATAATATTCCTTTACGTGCTAAGGGGTATCTAGAGAGTGGGATAGGTTTAATAACTACCCTCACCCTAACACGTACCCTAACCCTAACCCCTACCCTAACCCTAACGCGTTCCCTAATCCTAACCCATACCCTAAACCGAGCCGTAACCCTAACACTAACCCTAACCCTAACCCTAACCCATACCCTACGCCCTACCCGAACCCCTCCCCGAACCCGTACCCTAAGCCATACCCTAGCCCTCACCCTAACCCTAACCCTAACCCTAAGCTACCCTTGACTGCTTCTGCCTCCAATAGATTTCCTAAGCACTAGTGTTTTAAGGAACAGGTTAAAAAGAGAATCCTAATGAGATTCCGTGATAATGGGTGTGTTCCTTATCTTCTCCTAGTGTCTAAACTCTTCTCCATGCCTGGACCCCCAAATAATATTCCTATACGTGCTAAGGGGTATCTAGAGAGTGGGATAGGTTTATTAACTACCCTCACCCTAACGCGTACCCTAACCCTAACCTCTACACTAACCCTAGCGCGTACCCTAATCCTAACCCGTACCCTAAACCGAGCCCTAACCCTAACACTAACTCTAACCCTAACCCTAACCCATACCCTACGCCCTACCCGAACGCCTCCCTGAACCCGTACCCTAAACCGTACCCTAACCCTCACCCTAACCCTAACCCTAACCCTAAGCTACCCTTGACTGCTTCTGCCTCCAATAGATTTCCTAAGCACTAGTGTTTTAAGGAACAGGTTAAAAAGAGAATCCTAATGTGATTTCTTGATAATGGGTGTGTTCCTTATCTTCTCCTAGTGTCTAAACTCTTCTCCATGGCTGGACCCCCAAATAATATTCCTTTAGGTGCTAAGGGGTATCTAGAGAGTGGGATAGGTTTAATAACTAACCTCACCCTAACGCGTACCCTAACCCTAACACCTAACCTAACACTAACGCGTACCCTAATCCTAACCCGTACCCTAAACCGAGCCCTAACCCTAACACTAAACCTAACCCTAACCCTAACCCATACCCTACGCCCTACCCGAACCCCTCCCCGAACCCGTACCCTAAGCCATACCCTATCCCTCACCCTAACCCTAACCCTAACCCTAAGCTACCCTTGACTGCTTCTGCCTCCAATAGATTTCCTAAGCACTAGTGTTTTAAGGAATAGGTTAAAAAGAGAATCCTAATGTGATTTCTTGATAATGGGTGTGTTCCTTATCTTCTCCTCGTGTCTAAACTCTTCTCCATGGCTGGACCCCCAAATAATATTCCTTTACGTGCTAAGGGGTATCTAGAGAGTGTGATAGGTTTAATAACTACCCTCACCCTAACACGTACCCTAACCCTAACCCCTACCCTAACCCTAACGCGTTCCCTAATCCTAACCCATACCCTAAACCGAGCCGTAACCCTAACACTAACCCTAACCCTAACCCTAACCCATACCCTACGCCCTACCCGAACCCCTCCCCGAACCCGTACCCTAAGCCATACCCTAGCCCTCACCCTAACCCTAACCCTAACCCTAAGCTACCCTTGACTGCTTCTGCCTCCAATAGATTTCCTAAGCACTAGTGTTTTAAGGAACAGGTTAAAAAGAGAATCCTAATGAGATTCCGTGATAATGGGTGTGTTCCTTATCTTCTCCTAGTGTCTAAACTCTTCTCCATGCCTGGACCCCCAAATAATATTCCTATACGTGCTAAGGGGTATCTAGAGAGTGGGATAGGTTTATTAACTACCCTCACCCTAACGCGTACCCTAACCCTAACCTCTACACTAACCCTAGCGCGTACCCTAATCCTAACCCGTACCCTAAACCGAGCCCTAACCCTAACACTAACTCTAACCCTAACCCTAACCCATACCCTACGCCCTACCCGAACGCCTCCCTGAACCCGTACCCTAAACCGTACCCTAACCCTCACCCTAACCCTAACCCTAACCCTAAGCTACCCTTGACGGCTTCTGCCTCCAATAGATTTCCTAAGCAATAGTGTTTTAAGGAACAGGTTAAAAAGAGAATCCTAATGTGATTTCGTGATAATGGGTGTGTTCCTTATCTTCTCCTAGTGTCTAAACCCTTCTCCATGGCTGGACCCCCAAATAATATTCCTTTACGTGCTAAGGGGTATCTAGAGAGTGGGATAGGTTTAATAACTACCCTCACCCTAAAGCGTACCCTAACCCTAACCCCTACCCTAACACTAACGCGTACCCTAATCCTAACCCGAACCCTTAACCGAGCCCTAACCCTAACACTAATCCTAACCCTAACTCTAACACATACCCTACGCCCTACCCGAATCCCTCCCCGAACCCGTACCCTAAGCCGTACCCTAACCCTCACCCTAACGCTAACCCTAACCCTAAGCTACCCTTGACCGCTTCTGCCTCCAATACATTTCCTAAGCACTAGTGATTTAAGGAACAGGTTAAAAAGAGAATCCTAATGTGATTTCTTGATAATGGGTGTGTTCCTTATCTTCTCCTCTTGTCTAAACTCTTTTCCATGGCTGGACCCCCAAATAATATTCCTTTACGTGCTAAGGGGTATCTAGAGAGTGTGATAGGTTTAATAACTACCCTCACCCTAACGTGTACCATAACCCTAACCCCTACCCTAACCCTAACGCGTACCCTAATCCTAACCCGTACCCCAAACCGAGCCCTAACCCTAACACTAGCCCTAACCCTAACCCTAACCCATAGCCTACGCCCTACCCGAACACCTCCCCGAACCCGTACCCTAAGCCGTACCCTAACCCTCACCCTAACCCTAACCCTCACCCTAAGCTACCCTTGACTGCTTCTGCCTCCAATAGATTTCCTAAGCACTAGTGTTTTAAGGAACAGGTTAAAAAGAGAATCCTAATGTGATTTCTTGATAATGGGTGTATTCCTTATCTTCTCCTAGTGTCTAAACTCTTCTCCATGGCTGGACCCCCAAATAATATTCCTTTACGTGCTAAGGGGTATCTAGAGAGTGTGATAGGTTTAATAACTACCCTCACCCTAACGCGTACCCTAACCCTAACCCCTACCCTAACCCTAACGCGTACCCTAATCCTAACCCGTACCCTAAACCGAGCCCTAACCCTAACACTAGCCCTAACCCTAACCCTAACCCATACCCTATGCCCTACCCGAACCCCTCCCCGAACCCGTACCCTAAGCTGTACCCTAAGCCTCACCCTAACCCTAACCCTAACCCTAAGCTACCCTTGACTGCTTCTGCCTCCAATAGATTTCCTAAGAACTAGTGTTTTAAGGAACAGGTTAAAAAGAGAATCCTAATGTGATTTCTTGATAATGGGTGTGTTCCTTATCTTCTCCTCGTGTCTAAACTCTTCTCCATGGCTGGACCCCCAAATAATATTCCTTTACGTGCTGAGGGGTATCTAGAGAGTGTGATAGGTTTAATAACTACCCCCACCCTAACGCGTACCGTAACCCTAACCCCTACCCTAACCCTAACGCGTACCCTAATCCTAACCCGTACCCTAAACCGAGCCCTAACCCTAACACTAACCCTAACCCTAACTCTAACCCATACCGTACACCCTACCTGAACCCCTCCCCGAACCCGTACCCTATGCAGTACCCTAACCCTCACCCTAACCCTAACCCTAACCCTAAGCTACCCTTGACGGCTTCTGCCTCCAATAGATTTCCTAAGCACTAGTGATTTAAGGAACAGGTTAAAAAGAGAATCCTAATGTGATTTCTTGATAATGGGTGTGTTCCTTATCTTCTCCTAGTGTCTAAACTCTTCTCCATGGCTGGACCCCCAAATAATATTCCTTTACGTGCTAAGGGCTATCTAGAGAGTGGGATAGGTTTAATAAGTACCCTCACTCTAACGCGTATCCTAACCCTAACCCCTACCCTAACCCTAACGCATACCCTAATCCTAACCCGTACCCTAAACCGAGCCCTAACCCTAACACTAGCCCTAACCCTAACCCTAACCCATACCCTACGCCCTACCCGAATCCCTCCCCGAACCCGTACCCTAAGCCGTACCCTAACCCTCACCCTAACCCTAACCCTAACCCTAAGCTACCCTTGACTGCTTCTGCCTCCAATAGATTTCCTAAGCACTAGTGATTTAAGGAACAGGTTAAAAAGAGAATCCTAATGTGATTTCTTGATAATGGGTGTGTTCCTTATATTCTCCTCGTGTCTAAACTCTTCTCCAAGGCTGGACCCCCAAATAATATTCCTTTACGTGCTAAGGGGTATCAAGAGAATGTGACAGGTTTAATAACTACCCCCACCCTAACGCGTACCCTAACCCTAACCACTACCCTAACACTAACGCGTACCCTAATCCTAACCCGTACCCTAAACCGAGCCCTAACCCTAACACTAACCCTAACCCTAACCCTAACCCATACCCTACGCCCTACCCGAACCCCTCCCCGAACCCGTACCCTAAGCCATACCCTAACCCTCACCCTAACCCTAACCCTAACCCTAAGCTACCCTTGACTGCTTCTGCCTCCAATAGATTTCCTAAGCACTAGTGTTTTAAGGAACAGGTTAAAAAGAGAATCCTAATGTGATTTCTTGATAATGGGTGTGTTCCTTATCTTCTCCTAGTGTCTAAACTCTTCTCCATGGCTGGACCCCCAAATAATATTCCTTTACGTGCTAAGGGGTATCTAGAGAGTGGGATAGGTTTAATAACTAACCTCACCCTAACGCGTACCCTAACCCTAACACCTAACCTAACACTAACGCGTACCCTAATCCTAACCCGTACCCTAAACCGAGCCCTAACCCTAACACTAAACCTAACCCTAACCCTAACCCATACCCTACGCCCTACCCGAACCCCTCCCCGAACCCGTACCCTAAGCCATACCCTATCCCTCACCCTAACCCTAACCCTAACCCTAAGCTACCCTTGACTGCTTCTGCCTCCAATAGATTTCCTAAGCACTAGTGTTTTAAGGAATAGGTTAAAAAGAGAATCCTAATGTGATTTCTTGATAATGGGTGTGTTCCTTATCTTCTCCTCGTGTCTAAACTCTTCTCCATGGCTGGACCCCCAAATAATATTCCTTTACGTGCTAAGGGGTATCTAGAGAGTGGGATAGGTTTAATAACTACCCTCACCCTAACACGTACCCTAACCCTAACCCCTACCCTAACCCTAACGCGTTCCCTAATCCTAACCCATACCCTAAACCGAGCCGTAACCCTAACACTAACCCTAACCCTAACCCTAACCCATACCCTACGCCCTACCCGAACCCCTCCCCGAACCCGTACCCTAAGCCATACCCTAGCCCTCACCCTAACCCTAACCCTAACCCTAAGCTACCCTTGACTGCTTCTGCCTCCAATAGATTTCCTAAGCACTAGTGTTTTAAGGAACAGGTTAAAAAGAGAATCCTAATGAGATTCCGTGATAATGGGTGTGTTCCTTATCTTCTCCTAGTGTCTAAACTCTTCTCCATGCCTGGACCCCCAAATAATATTCCTATACGTGCTAAGGGGTATCTAGAGAGTGGGATAGGTTTATTAACTACCCTCACCCTAACGCGTACCCTAACCCTAACCTCTACACTAACCCTAGCGCGTACCCTAATCCTAACCCGTACCCTAAACCGAGCCCTAACCCTAACACTAACTCTAACCCTAACCCTAACCCATACCCTACGCCCTACCCGAACGCCTCCCTGAACCCGTACCCTAAACCGTACCCTAACCCTCACCCTAACCCTAACCCTAACCCTAAGCTACCCTTGACGGCTTCTGCCTCCAATAGATTTCCTAAGCAATAGTGTTTTAAGGAACAGGTTAAAAAGAGAATCCTAATGTGATTTCGTGATAATGGGTGTGTTCCTTATCTTCTCCTAGTGTCTAAACCCTTCTCCATGGCTGGACCCCCAAATAATATTCCTTTACGTGCTAAGGGGTATCTAGAGAGTGGGATAGGTTTAATAACTACCCTCACCCTAAAGCGTACCCTAACCCTAACCCCTACCCTAACACTAACGCGTACCCTAATCCTAACCCGAACCCTTAACCGAGCCCTAACCCTAACACTAATCCTAACCCTAACTCTAACACATACCCTACGCCCTACCCGAATCCCTCCCCGAACCCGTACCCTAAGCCGTACCCTAACCCTCACCCTAACGCTAACCCTAACCCTAAGCTACCCTTGACCGCTTCTGCCTCCAATACATTTCCTAAGCACTAGTGATTTAAGGAACAGGTTAAAAAGAGAATCCTAATGTGATTTCTTGATAATGGGTGTGTTCCTTATCTTCTCCTCTTGTCTAAACTCTTTTCCATGGCTGGACCCCCAAATAATATTCCTTTACGTGCTAAGGGGTATCTAGAGAGTGTGATAGGTTTAATAACTACCCTCACCCTAACGTGTACCATAACCCTAACCCCTACCCTAACCCTAACGCGTACCCTAATCCTAACCCGTACCCCAAACCGAGCCCTAACCCTAACACTAGCCCTAACCCTAACCCTAACCCATAGCCTACGCCCTACCCGAACACCTCCCCGAACCCGTACCCTAAGCCGTACCCTAACCCTCACCCTAACCCTAACCCTCACCCTAAGCTACCCTTGACTGCTTCTGCCTCCAATAGATTTCCTAAGCACTAGTGTTTTAAGGAACAGGTTAAAAAGAGAATCCTAATGTGATTTCTTGATAATGGGTGTATTCCTTATCTTCTCCTAGTGTCTAAACTCTTCTCCATGGCTGGACCCCCAAATAATATTCCTTTACGTGCTAAGGGGTATCTAGAGAGTGTGATAGGTTTAATAACTACCCTCACCCTAACGCGTACCCTAACCCTAACCCCTACCCTAACCCTAACGCGTACCCTAATCCTAACCCGTACCCTAAACCGAGCCCTAACCCTAACACTAGCCCTAACCCTAACCCTAACCCATACCCTACGCCCTACCCGAACCCCTCCCCGAACACGTACCCTAAGCTGTACCCTAAGCCTCACCCTAACCCTAACCCTAACCCTAAGCTACCCTTGACTACTTCTGCCTCCAATAGATTTTCCTAAGAACTAGTGTTTTAAGGACAGGTTAAAAAGAGAAATCCTAATGTGATTTCTTGATAATGGGTGTGTTCCTTATCTTCTCCTCGTGTCTAAACTCTTCTCCATGGCTGGACCCCCAAATAATATTCCTTTACGTGCTGAGGGGTATCTAGAGAGTGTGATAGGTTTAATAACTACCCCCACCCTAGACGCGTACCGTAACCCTAACCCCTACCCTAACCCTAACGCGTACCCTAATCCTAACCCGTACCCTAAACCGAGCCCTAACCCTAACACTAACCCTAACCCTAACTCTAACCCATACCGTACACCCTACCTGAACCCCTCACCGAACCCGTACCCTAAGCAGTACCCTAACCCTCACCCTAACCCTAACCCTAACCCTAAGCTACCCTTGACGGCTTCTGCCTCCAATAGATTTCCTAAGCACTAGTGATTTAAGGAACAGGTTAAAAAGAGAATCCTAATGTGATTTCTTGATAATGGGTGTGTTCCTTATCTTCTCCTCGTGTCTAAACTCTTCTCCATGGCTGGACCCCCAAATAATATTCCTTTACGTGCTAAGGGCTATCTAGAGAGTGGGATAGGTTTAATAAGTACCCTCACTCTAACGCGTATCCTAACCCTAACCCCTACCCTAACCCTAACGCATACCCTAATCCTAACCCGTACCCTAAACCGAGCCCTAACCCTAACACCAACCCTAACCCTAACCCTAACCCATACCCGACGCCCTACCCGAACCCCTCCCCGAACCCGTACCCTAAGCCGTACCCTAACCCTCACCCTAACCCTAACCCTAACCCTAAGCTACCCTTGACTGCTTCTGCCTCCAATAGATTTCCTGAGCACTAGTGTTTTAAGGAACAGGTTAAAAAGAGAATCCTAATGTGATTTCTTGATAATGGGTGTGTTCCTTATATTCTCCTCGTGTCTAAACTCTTCTCCAAGGCTGGACCCCCAAATAATATTCCTTTACGTGCTAAGGGGTATCAAGAGAATGTGATAGGTTTAATAACTACCCCCACCCTAACGCGTACCCTAACCCTAACCACTACCCTAACACTAACGCGTACCCTAATCCTAACCCGTACCCTAAACCGAGCCCCTAACCCTAACACTAACCCTAACCCTAACCCTAACCCATACCCTACGCCCTACCCGAACCCCTCCCCGAACCCGTACCCTAAGCCATACCCTAACCCTCACCCTAACCCTAACCCTAACCCTAAGCTACCCTTGACTGCTTCTGCCTCCAATAGATTTCCTAAGCACTAGTGTTTTAAGGAACAGGTTAAAAAGAGAATCCTAATGTGATTTCTTGATAATGGGTGTGTTCCTTATCTTCTCCTAGTGTCTAAACTCTTCTCCATGGCTGGACCCCCAAATAATATTCCTTTACGTGCTAAGGGGTATCTAGAGAGTGGGATAGGTTTAATAACTAACCTCACCCTAACGCGTACCCTAACCCTAACACCTAACCTAACACTAACGCGTACCCTAATCCTAACCCGTACCCTAAACCGAGCCCTAACCCTAACACTAAACCTAACCCTAACCCTAACCCATACCCTACGCCCTACCCGAACCCCTCCCGAACCCGTACCCTAAGCCATACCCTATCCCTCACCCTAACCCTAACCCTAACCCTAAGCTACCCTTGACTGCTTCTGCCTCCAATAGATTTCCTAAGCACTAGTGTTTTAAGGAATAGGTTAAAAAGAGAATCCTAATGTGATTTCTTGATAATGGGTGTGTTCCTTATCTTCTCCTCGTGTCTAAACTCTTCTCCATGGCTGGACCCCCAAATAATATTCCTTTACGTGCTAAGGGGTATCTAGAGAGTGTGATAGGTTTAATAACTACCCTCACCCTAACACGTACCCTAACCCTAACCCCTACCCTAACCCTAACGCGTTCCCTAATCCTAACCCATACCCTAAACCGAGCCGTAACCCTAACACTAACCCTAACCCTAACCCTAACCCATACCCTACGCCCTACCCGAACCCCTCCCCGAACCCGTACCCTAAGCCATACCCTAGCCCTCACCCTAACCCTAACCCTAACCCTAAGCTACCCTTGACTGCTTCTGCCTCCAATAGATTTCCTAAGCACTAGTGTTTTAAGGAACAGGTTAAAAAGAGAATCCTAATGAGATTCCGTGATAATGGGTGTGTTCCTTATCTTCTCCTAGTGTCTAAACTCTTCTCCATGCCTGGACCCCCAAATAATATTCCTATACGTGCTAAGGGGTATCTAGAGAGTGGGATAGGTTTATTAACTACCCTCACCCTAACGCGTACCCTAACCCTAACCTCTACACTAACCCTAGCGCGTACCTAATCCTAACCCGTACCCTAAACCGAGCCCTAACCCTAACACTAACTCTAACCCTAACCCTAACCCATACCCTACGCCCTACCCGAACGCCTCCCTGAACCCGTACCCTAAACCGTACCCTAACCCTCACCCTAACCCTAACCCTAACCCTAAGCTACCCTTGACGGCTTCTGCCTCCAATAGATTTCCTAAGCAATAGTGTTTTAAGGAACAGGTTAAAAAGAGAATCCTAATGTGATTTCGTGATAATGGGTGTGTTCCTTATCTTCTCCTAGTGTCTAAACCCTTCTCCATGGCTGGACCCCCAAATAATATTCCTTTACGTGCTAAGGGGTATCTAGAGAGTGGGATAGGTTTAATAACTACCCTCACCCTAAAGCGTACCCTAACCCTAACCCCTACCCTAACACTAACGCGTACCCTAATCCTAACCCGAACCCTTAACCGAGCCCTAACCCTAACACTAATCCTAACCCTAACTCTAACACATACCCTACGCCCTACCCGAATCCCTCCCCGAACCCGTACCCTAAGCCGTACCCTAACCCTCACCCTAACGCTAACCCTAACCCTAAGCTACCCTTGACCGCTTCTGCCTCCAATACATTTCCTAAGCACTAGTGATTTAAGGAACAGGTTAAAAAGAGAATCCTAATGTGATTTCTTGATAATGGGTGTGTTCCTTATCTTCTCCTCTTGTCTAAACTCTTTTCCATGGCTGGACCCCCAAATAATATTCCTTTACGTGCTAAGGGGTATCTAGAGAGTGTGATAGGTTTAATAACTACCCTCACCCTAACGTGTACCATAACCCTAACCCCTACCCTAACCCTAACGCGTACCCTAATCCTAACCCGTACCCCAAACCGAGCCCTAACCCTAACACTAGCCCTAACCCTAACCCTAACCCATAGCCTACGCCCTACCCGAACACCTCCCCGAACCCGTACCCTAAGCCCGTACCCTAACCCTCACCCTAACCCTAACCCTCACCCTAAGCTACCCTTGACTGCTTCTGCCTCCAATAGATTTCCTAAGCACTAGTGTTTTAAGGAACAGGTTAAAAAGAGAATCCTAATGTGATTTCTTGATAATGGGTGTATTCCTTATCTTCTCCTAGTGTCTAAACTCTTCTCCATGGCTGGACCCCCAAATAATATTCCTTTACGTGCTAAGGGGTATCTAGAGAGTGTGATAGGTTTAATAACTACCCTCACCCTAACGCGTACCCTAACCCTAACCCCTACCCTAACCCTAACGCGTACCCTAATCCTAACCCGTACCCTAAACCGAGCCCTAACCCTAACACTAGCCCTAACCCTAACCCCTAACCCATACCCTATGCCCTACCCGAACCCCTCCCCGAACCCGTACCCTAAGCTGTACCCTAAGCCTCCACCCTAACCCTAACCCTAACCCTAAGCTACCCTTGACTGCTTCTGCCTCAATAGATTTCCTAAGAACTAGTGTTTTAAGGAACAGGTTAAAAAGAGAATCCTAATGTGATTTCTTGATAATGGGTGTGTTCCTTATCTTCTCCTCGTGTCTAAACTCTTCTCCATGGCTGGACCCCCAAATAATATTCCTTTACGTGCTGAGGGGTATCTAGAGAGTGTGATAGGTTTAATAACTAACCCCACCCTAACGCGTACCGTAACCCTAACCCCTACCCTAACCCTAACGCGTACCCTAATCCTAACCCGTACCCTAAACCGAGCCCTAACCCTAACACTAACCCTAACCCTAACTCTAACCCATACCGTACACCCTACCTAAACCCCTCCCCGAACCCGTACCCTATGCAGTACCCTAACCCTCACCCTAACCCTAACCCTAACCCTAAGCTACCCTTGACGGCTTCTGCCTCCAATAGATTTCCTAAGCACTAGTGATTTAAGGAACAGGTTAAAAAGAGAATCCTAATGTGATTTCTTGATAATGGGTGTGTTCCTTATCTTCTCCTAGTGTCTAAACTCTTCTCCATGGCTGGACCCCCAATAATATTCCTTTACGTGCTAAGGGCTATCTAGAGAGTGGGATAGGTTTAATAAGTACCCTCACTCTAACGCGTATCCTAACCCTAACCCCTACCCTAACCCTAACGCATACCCTAATCCTAACCCGTACCCTAAACCGAGCCCTAACCCTAACACTAGCCCTAACCCTAACCCTAACCCATACCCTACGCCCTACCCGAATCCCTCCCGAACCCGTACCCTAAGCCGTACCCTAACCCTCACCCTAACCCTAACCCTAACCCTAAGCTACCCTTGACTGCTTCTGCCTCCAATAGATTTCCTGAGCACTAGTGTTTTAAGGAACAGGTTAAAAAGAGAATCCTAATGTGATTTCTTGATAATGGGTGTGTTCCTTATATTCTCCTCGTGTCTAAACTCTTCTCCAAGGCTGGACCCCCAAATAATATTCCTTTACGTGCTAAGGGGTATCAAGAGAATGTGACAGGTTTAATAACTACCCCCACCCTAACGCGTACCCTAACCCTAACCACTACCCTAACACTAACGCGTACCCTAATCCTAACCCGTACCCTAAACCGAGCCCTAACCCTAACACTAACCCTAACCCTAACCCTAACCCATACCCTACGCCCTACCCGAACCCCTCCCCGAACCCGTACCCTAAGCCATACCCTAACCCTCACCCTAACCCTAACCCTAACCCTAAGCTACCCTTGACTGCTTCTGCCTCCAATAGATTTCCTAAGCACTAGTGTTTTAAGGAACAGGTTAAAAGAGAATCCTAATGTGATTTCTTGATAATGGGTGTGTTCCTTATCTTCTCCTAGTGTCTAAACTCTTCTCCATGGCTGGACCCCCAAATAATATTCCTTTACGTGCTAAGGGGTATCTAGAGAGTGGGATAGGTTTAATAACTAACCTCACCCTAACGCGTACCCTAACCCTAACACCTAACCTAACACTAACGCGTACCCTAATCCTAACCCGTACCCTAAACCGAGCCCTAACCCTAACACTAAACCTAACCCTAACCCTAACCCATACCCTACGCCCTACCCGAACCCCTCCCCGAACCCGTACCCTAAGCCATACCCTATCCCTCACCCTAACCCTAACCCTAACCCTAAGCTACCCTTGACTGCTTCTGCCTCCAATAGATTTCCTAAGCACTAGTGTTTTAAGGAATAGGTTAAAAAGAGAATCCTAATGTGATTTCTTGATAATGGGTGTGTTCCTTATCTTCTCCTCGTGTCTAAACTCTTCTCCATGGCTGGACCCCCAAATAATATTCCTTTACGTGCTAAGGGGTATCTAGAGAGTGGGATAGGTTTAATAACTACCCTCACCCTAACACGTACCCTAACCCTAACCCCTACCCTAACCCTAACGCGTTCCCTAATCCTAACCCATACCCTAAACCGAGCCGTAACCCTAACACTAACCCTAACCCTAACCCTAACCCATACCCTACGCCCTACCCGAACCCCTCCCCGAACCCGTACCCTAAGCCATACCCTAGCCCTCACCCTAACCCTAACCCTAACCCTAAGCTACCCTTGACTGCTTCTGCCTCCAATAGATTTCCTAAGCACTAGTGTTTTAAGGAACAGGTTAAAAAGAGAATCCTAATGAGATTCCGTGATAATGGGTGTGTTCCTTATCTTCTCCTAGTGTCTAAACTCTTCTCCATGCCTGGACCCCCAAATAATATTCCTATACGTGCTAAGGGGTATCTAGAGAGTGGGATAGGTTTATTAACTACCCTCACCCTAACGCGTACCCTAACCCTAACCTCTACACTAACCCTAGCGCGTACCCTAATCCTAACCCGTACCCTAAACCGAGCCCTAACCCTAACACTAACTCTAACCCTAACCCTAACCCATACCCTACGCCCTACCTGAACGCCTCCCTGAACCCGTACCCTAAACCGTACCCTAACCCTCACCCTAACCCTAACCCTAACCCTAAGCTACCCTTGACGGCTTCTGCCTCCAATAGATTTCCTAAGCAATAGTGTTTTAAGGAACAGGTTAAAAAGAGAATCCTAATGTGATTTCGTGATAATGGGTGTGTTCCTTATCTTCTCCTAGTGTCTAAACCCTTCTCCATGGCTGGACCCCCAAATAATATTCCTTTACGTGCTAAGGGGTATCTAGAGAGTGGGATAGGTTTAATAACTACCCTCACCCTAAAGCGTACCCTAACCCTAACCCCTACCCTAACACTAACGCGTACCCTAATCCTAACCCGAACCCTTAACCGAGCCCTAACCCTAACACTAATCCTAACCCTAACTCTAACACATACCCTACGCCCTACCCGAATCCCTCCCCGAACCCGTACCCTAAGCCGTACCCTAACCCTCACCCTAACGCTAACCCTAACCCTAAGCTACCCTTGACCGCTTCTGCCTCCAATACATTTCCTAAGCACTAGTGATTTAAGGAACAGGTTAAAAAGAGAATCCTAATGTGATTTCTTGATAATGGGTGTGTTCCTTATCTTCTCCTCTTGTCTAAACTCTTTTCCATGGCTGGACCCCCAAATAATATTCCTTTACGTGCTAAGGGGTATCTAGAGAGTGTGATAGGTTTAATAACTACCCTCACCCTAACGTGTACCATAACCCTAACCCCTACCCTAACCCTAACGCGTACCCTAATCCTAACCCGTACCCCAAACCGAGCCCTAACCCTAACACTAGCCCTAACCCTAACCCTAACCCATAGCCTACGCCCTACCCGAACACCTCCCCGAACCCGTACCCTAAGCCGTACCCTAACCCTCACCCTAACCCTAACCCTCACCCTAAGCTACCCTTGACTGCTTCTGCCTCCAATAGATTTCCTAAGCACTAGTGTTTTAAGGAACAGGTTAAAAAGAGAATCCTAATGTGATTTCTTGATAATGGGTGTATTCCTTATCTTCTCCTAGTGTCTAAACTCTTCTCCATGGCTGGACCCCCAAATAATATTCCTTTACGTGCTAAGGGGTATCTAGAGAGTGTGATAGGTTTAATAACTACCCTCACCCTAACGCGTACCCTAACCCTAACCCCTACCCTAACCCTAACGCGTACCCTAATCCTAACCCGTACCCTAAACCGAGCCCTAACCCTAACACTAGCCCTAACCCTAACCCTAACCCATACCCTACGCCCTACCCGAACCCCTCCCCGAACACGTACCCTAAGCTGTACCCTAAGCCTCACCCTAACCCTAACCCTAACCCTAAGCTACCCTTGACTACTTCTGCCTCCAATAGATTTCCTAAGAACTAGTGTTTTAAGGAACAGGTTAAAAAGAGAATCCTAATGTGATTTCTTGATAATGGGTGTGTTCCTTATCTTCTCCTCGTGTCTAAACTCTTCTCCATGGCTGGACCCCCAAATAATATTCCTTTACGTGCTGAGGGGTATCTAGAGAGTGTGATAGGTTTAATAACTACCCCCACCCTAACGCGTACCGTAACCCTAACCCCTACCCTAACCCTAACGCGTACCCTAATCCTAACCCGTACCCTAAACCGAGCCCTAACCCTAACACTAACCCTAACCCTAACTCTAACCCATACCGTACACCCTACCTGAACCCCTCCCCGAACCCGTACCCTAAGCCGTACCCTAACCCTCACCCTAACCCTAACCCTAACCCTAAGCTACCCTTGACGGCTTCTGCCTCCAATAGATTTCCTAAGCACTAGTGATTTAAGGAACAGGTTAAAAAGAGAATCCTAATGTGATTTCTTGATAATGGGTGTGTTCCTTATCTTCTCCTCGTGTCTAAACTCTTCTCCATGGCTGGACCCCCAAATAATATTCCTTTACGTGCTAAGGGCTATCTAGAGAGTGGGATAGGTTTAATAAGTACCCTCACTCTAACGCGTATCCTAACCCTAACCCCTACCCTAACCCTAACGCATACCCTAATCCTAACCCGTACCCTAAACCGAGCCCTAACCCTAACACTAGCCCTAACCCTAACCCTAACCCATACCCTACGCCCTACCCGAACCCCTCCCCGAACCCGTACCCTAAGCCGTACCCTAACCCTCACCCTAACCCTAACCCTAACCCTAAGCTACCCTTGACTGCTTCTGCCTCCAATAGATTTCCTAAGCACTAGTGTTTTAAGGAACAGGTTAAAAAGAGAATCCTAATGTGATTTCTTGATAATGGGTGTGTTCCTTATCTTCTCCTCGTGTCTAAACTCTTCTCCATGGCTGGACCCCCAAATAATATTCCTTTACGTGCTAAGGGGTATCAAGAGAATGTGATAGGTTTAATAACTACCCCCACCCTAACGCGTACCCTAACCCTAACCACTACCCTACCACTAACGCGTACCCTAATCCTAACCCGTACCCTAAACCGAGCCCTAACCCTAACACTAACCCTAACCCTAACCCTAACCCATACCCTACGCCCTACCCGAACCCCTCCCCGAACCCGTACCCTAAGCCATACCCTAACCCTCACCCTAACCCTAACCCTAACCCTAAGCTACCCTTGACTGCTTCTGCCTCCAATAGATTTCCTAAGCACTAGTGTTTTAAGGAACAGGTTAAAAAGAGAATCCTAATGTGATTTCTTGATAATGGGTGTGTTCCTTATCTTCTCCTAGTGTCTAAACTCTTCTCCATGGCTGGACCCCCAAATAATATTCCTTTACGTGCTAAGGGGTATCTAGAGAGTGGGATAGGTTTAATAACTAACCTCACCCTAACGCGTACCCTAACCCTAACACCTAACCTAACACTAACGCGTACCCTAATCCTAACCCGTACCCTAAACCGAGCCCTAACCCTAACACTAAACCTAACCCTAACCCTAACCCATACCCTACGCCCTACCCGAACCCCTCCCCGAACCCGTACCCTAAGCCATACCCTATCCCTCACCCTAACCCTAACCCTAACCCTAAGCTACCCTTGACTGCTTCTGCCTCCAATAGATTTCCTAAGCACTAGTGTTTTAAGGAATAGGTTAAAAAGAGAATCCTAATGTGATTTCTTGATAATGGGTGTGTTCCTTATCTTCTCCTCGTGTCTAAACTCTTCTCCATGGCTGGACCCCCAAATAATATTCCTTTACGTGCTAAGGGGTATCTAGAGAGTGTGATAGGTTTAATAACTACCCTCACCCTAACACGTACCCTAACCCTAACCCCTACCCTAACCCTAACGCGTTCCCTAATCCTAACCCATACCCTAAACCGAGCCGTAACCCTAACACTAACCCTAACCCTAACCCTAACCCATACCCTACGCCCTACCCGAACCCCTCCCCGAACCCGTACCCTAAGCCATACCCTAGCCCTCACCCTAACCCTAACCCTAACCCTAAGCTACCCTTGACTGCTTCTGCCTCCAATAGATTTCCTAAGCAATAGTGTTTTAAGGAACAGGTTAAAAAGAGAATCCTAATGTGATTTCGTGATAATGGGTGTGTTCCTTATCTTCTCCTAGTGTCTAAACCCTTCTCCATGGCTGGACCCCCAAATAATATTCCTTTACGTGCTAAGGGGTATCTAGAGAGTGGGATAGGTTTAATAACTACCCTCACCCTAAAGCGTACCCTAACCCTAACCCCTACCCTAACACTAACGCGTACCCTAATCCTAACCCGAACCCTTAACCGAGCCCTAACCCTAACACTAATCCTAACCCTAACTCTAACACATACCCTACGCCCTACCCGAATCCCTCCCCGAACCCGTACCCTAAGCCGTACCCTAACCCTCACCCTAACCCTAACCCTAACCCTAAGCTACCCTTGACCGCTTCTGCCTCCAATACATTTCCTAAGCACTAGTGATTTAAGGAACAGGTTAAAAAGAGAATCCTAATGTGATTTCTTGATAATGGGTGTGTTCCTTATCTTCTCCTCTTGTCTAAACTCTTTTCCATGGCTGGACCCCCAAATAATATTCCTTTACGTGCTAAGGGGTATCTAGAGAGTGTGATAGGTTTAATAACTACCCTCACCCTAACGTGTACCATAACCCTAACCCCTACCCTAACCCTAACGCGTACCCTAATCCTAACCCGTACCCCAAACCGAGCCCTAACCCTAACACTAGCCCTAACCCTAACCCTAACCCATAGCCTACGCCCTACCCGAACACCTCCCCGAACCCGTACCCTAAGCCGTACCCTAACCCTCACCCTAACCCTAACCCTCACCCTAAGCTACCCTTGACTGCTTCTGCCTCCAATAGATTTCCTAAGCACTAGTGATTTAAGGAACAGGTTAAAAAGAGAATCCTAATGTGATTTCTTGATAATGGGTGTATTCCTTATCTTCTCCTAGTGTCTAAACTCTTCTCCATGGCTGGACCCCCAAATAATATTCCTTTACGTGCTAAGGGGTATCTAGAGAGTGTGATAGGTTTAATAACTACCCTCACCCTAACGCGTACCCTAACCCTAACCCCTACCCTAACCCTAACGCGTACCCTAATCCTAACCCGTACCCTAAACCGAGCCCTAACCCTAACACTAGCCCTAACCCTAACCCTAACCCATACCCTACGCCCTACCCGAACCCCTCCCCGAACCCGTACCCTAAGCTGTACCCTAAGCCTCACCCTAACCCTAACCCTAACCCTAAGCTACCCTTGACTGCTTCTGCCTCCAATAGATTTCCTAAGAACTAGTGTTTTAAGGAACAGGTTAAAAAGAGAATCCTAATGTGATTTCTTGATAATGGGTGTGTTCCTTATCTTCTCCTCGTGTCTAAACTCTTCTCCATGGCTGGACCCCCAAATAATATTCCTTTACGTGCTAAGGGCTATCTAGAGAGTGGGATAGGTTTAATAAGTACCCTCACTCTAACGCGTATCCTAACCCTAACCCCTACCCTAACCCTAACGCATACCCTAATCCTAACCCGTACCCTAAACCGAGCCCTAACCCTAACACTAGCACACTAACCCTAACCCTAACCCATAGCCTACGCCCTACCCGAACCCCTCCCCGAACCCGTACCCTAAGCCGTACCCTAACCCTCACCCTAACCCTAAGCTACCCTTGACGGATTCTGCCTCCAATAGATTTCCTAAGCACTAGTGTTTTAAGGAACAGTTTAAAAAGAGAATCATATTGTGATTTCTTGATAATGGGTGTGTTCCTTATCTTCTCCTAGTGTCTAAACTCTTCTCCATGGCTGGACCCCCAATAATATTCCTGTACGTGCTAAGGGGTATCTAGAGAGTGGGATAGGTTTAATAACTACCCTCACCCTAACGCGTACACTAACCCTAACGCGTACCCTAATCCTAACCCGTACCCTAAACCGAGCCCTAACCCTAACAGTAACCCTAACCCTAACCCTAACCCATACCCTACGCCCTACCCGAACCCCTCCCCGAACCCGTGCCCTAAGCCGTACCCTTTCCCTCACCCTAAACCTAACCCTAACCCTAACCCTAAGCTACCCTTGACGGCTTCTGCCTCCAATAGATTTCCTAAGCACTAGTGTTTTAAGGAACATGTTAAAAAGAGAATCCTAATGTGATTTCGTGATAATGGGTGTGTTCCTTATCTTCTCCTAGTGTCTAAAGACTTCTCCATGGCTGGACCCCCAAATAATATTCCTTTACGTGCTAGGAGGTATCTAGAGAGTGTGATAGGTTTAATAACTACCCTCACCCTAACGCGTACCCTAACCCTAACCCCTACCCTAACCCTAACGCATACCCTAATCCTAACCCGTACCCTAAACCGAGCCCAAACCCTAACACTAGCCCTAACCCTAACCCTAACCCATACCCTACGCCCTACCCGAACCCCTCCCCGAACCCGTATCGTAAGCCGTACCCTAACCCTCACCCTAACCCTAACCCTAACCCTAAGCTACCCTTGACGGCTCCTGCCTCCAATAGATTTCCTAAGCACTAGTGTTTTAAGGAACTGGTTAAAAAGAGAATCCTAATGTGATTTCTTGATAATGGGTGTGTTCCTTATCTTCTCCTAGTGTCTAAACTCTTCCCCATGGCTGGACCCCCAAATAATATTCCTTTACGTGCTAAGGGGTATCTAGAGAGTGGGATAGGTTTAATAACTACCCTCACCCTAAAGCGTACCCTAACCCTAACCACTACCCTAACACAAACGCGTACCCTAATCCTAACCCGTACCCTAAACCGACCCCTAACCCTAACACTAACCTTAACCCTAACCCTAACCCATACCCTACGCCCTACCCGAACCCCTCCCCGAACCCGTACCCTAAGCCGTACCCTAACCCTCACCCTAAACCTAACCCTAACCCTAAGCTAACCTTGACTGCTTCTGCCTCCAATAGATTTCCTAAGCACTAGTGTTTTAAGGAACAGGTTAAAAAGAGAATCCTAATGTGATTTCTTGATAATGGGTGTGTTCCTTATCTTCTCCTAGTGTCTAAACTCTTCTCCATGGCTGGACCCCCAATAATATTCCTGTACGTGCTAAGGGGTATCTAGAGAGTGGGATAGGTTTAAAAACTAACCTCACCCTATCGCATACCCTAACCCTAACCCCTACCCTAACCCTAACGCGTACCCTAATCCTAACCCGTACCCTAAACCGAGCCCTAACCCTAACACTAACCCTAACCCTAACCCTAACCCATAGCCTACGCCCTACCCGAACCCCTCCCCGAACCCATACCCTAAGCCGTACCCTAACCCTCACCCTAACCCTAACCCTAACCCTAAGCTACCCTTGTCGGCTTCTGCCTCCAATAGATTTCCTAAGCACTAGTGTTTTAAGGAACAGTTTAAAAAGAGAATCATATTGTGATTTCTTGATAATGGGTGTGTACCTTATCTTCTCCTAGTGTCTAAACTCTTCTCCATGGCTGGACCCCCAAATAATTTTCCTTTACGTGCTAAGGGGTATCTAGAGAGTGGGATAGGTTTAATAACTACCCTCACCCTAAAGCGTACCCTAACCCTAACCACTACCCTAACACTAACGCGTACCCTAATCCTAACCCTAGCCTAAACCGAGCCCTAACCCTAACACTAACCCTAACCCTAACCCTAAACCATACCCTACGCCCTACCCGAACCCCTCCCCGAACCCGTACCCTAAGCCGTACCCTAACCCTCACCCTAACCCTAACCCTAACCCTAAGCTACCCTTGACTGCTTCTGCCTCCAATAGATTTCCTAAGCACTAGTGTTTTAAGGAACAGGTTAAAAAGAGAATCCTAATGTGATTTCTTGATAATGGGTGTGTTCCTTATCTTCTCCTCGTGTCTAAACTCTTCTCCATGGCTGGACCCCCAAATAATATTCCTTTACGTGCTAAGGGGTATCTAGATAGTGGGATAGATTTAATAACTACCCTCACCCTAATGCGTACTCTAACCCTAACCCCTACCCTAACCCTAACGTGTACCCTAATCCTAACCCGTACCCTAAACTGAGCCCTAACCCTAACACTAGCCCTAACCCTAACCCTGACACATACCCTACGCCCTACCCGAACCCCTCCCCGAACCCGTACCCTAAGCGGTACCCTAACCCTCACCCTAACCCTAACCCTAACACTAAGCTACCCTTGACTGCTTCTGCCTCCAATAGATTTCCTAAGCACTAGTGTTTTAAGGAACAGGTTAAAAAGAGAATCCTAATGTGATTTCTTGATAATGGGTGTGTTCCTTATCTTCTCCTCGTGTCTAAACTCTTCTCCATGGCTGGATCCCCAAATAATATTCCTTTACGTGCTAAGGGGTATCTAGAGAGTGGGATAGGTTTAATAACTACCCTCACCCTAACGCGTACCCTAACCCTAACCCCTACCCTAACCCTAACGCGTACCCTAATCCTAACCTGTACCCCAAACCGAGCCCTAACCCTAACACTAGCCCTAACCCTAACCCTAACCCATACCCTACGCCCTACCCGAACCCCTCCCCGAACCCGTACCCTAAGCCATACCCTAACCCTCACCCTAACCCTAACCCTAACCCTAAGCTACCCTTGACTGCTTCTGCCTCCAATAGATTTCCTAAGCACTAGTGTTTTAAGGAACAGGTTAAAAAGAGAATCCTAATGTGATTTCTTGATAATGGGTGTGTTCCTTATCTTCTCCTAGTGTCTAAACTCTTCTCCATGGCTGGACCCCCAAATAATATTCCTTTACGTGCTAAGGGGTATCTAGAGAGTGGGATAGGTTTAATAACTAACCTCACCCTATCGCGTACCCTAACCCTAACACCTACCCTAACACTAACGCGTACCCTAATCCTAGCCCGTACACTAAACCGAGCCCTAACCCTAACACTAACCCTAACTCTAACCCTAACCCATACCCTACGCCCTACCCGAACCCCTCCCCGAACCCGTACCCTAAGCCATACCCTAACCCTCACCCTAACCCTAACCCTAACCCTAAGCTACCCTTGACTGCTTCTGCCTCCAATAGATTTCCTAAGCACTAGTGTTTTAAGGAACAGGTTAAAAAGAGAATCCTAATGTGATTTCGTGATAATGGGTGTGTTCCTTATCTTCTCCTAGTGTCTAAACTCTTCTCCATGGCTGGACCCCCAATAATATTCCTGTACGTGCTAAGGTGTATCTAGAGAGTGGAATAGGTTTAATAACTACCCTCACCCTAACGCGTACACTAACCCTAACACGTACCCTAATCCTAACCCGTACCCTAAACCGAGCCCTAACCCTAACACTAACCCTAACCCTAAAACTAACCCATACCCTACGCCCTACCCGAACCCCTCCCCGAACCCGTGCCCTAAGCCGTACCCTAACCCTCACCCTAACCCTAACCCTAACCCTAAGCTACCCTTCACAGCTTCTGCCTCCAATAGATTTCCTAAGCACTAGTGTTTTAAGGAACATGTTAAAAAGAGAATCCTAATGTGATTTCTTGATAATGGGTGTGTTCCTTATCTTCTCCTCGTGTCTAAACTCTTCTCCATGGCTGGACCCCCAAATAATATTCCTTTATGTGCTAAGGGGTATCTAGAGAGTGTGATAGGTTTAATAACTACCCTCACCCTATCGCGTACCCTAACCCTAACCCCTACCCTAACCCTAACGTGTACCCTAATCCTAACCCGTACCCTAAACCGAGCGCTAACCCTAACACTAACCCTAACCCTAACCCTAACCCATACCTTACGCCCTACCCGAAACCCTCCCCGAACCCGTACCCTAAGCCATACCCTAGCCCTCACCCTAACCCAAACCCTAACCCTAAGCTACCCTTGACTGCTTCTGCCTCCAATAGATGTCCTAAGCACTAGTGTTTTAAGGAACAGGTTAAAAAGAGAATCCTAATGTGATTTCGTGATAATGGGTGTGTTCCTTATCTTCTCCTAGTGTCTAAACTCTTCTCCATGGCTGGACTCCCAAATAATATTCCTTTACGTGCTAAGGGGTATCTAGAGAGTGGGATAGGTTTAATAACTACCCTCACCCTAACGCGTACCCTAACCCTAACCCCTACCCTAACCATAACGCGTACCCTAATCCTAACCCATACCCTAAACCGAGCCCTAACCCTAACACTAACTCTAACCCTAACCCTAACCCATACCCTACGCCCTACCTGAACCCCTCCCTGAACCCGTACCCTAAACCGTACCCTAACCCTCACCCTAACCGTAACCCTAACCCTAAGCTACCCTTGACGTCTTCTGCCTCCAAAAGATTTCCTAAGCACTAGTGATTTAAGGAACAGGTTAAAAAGAGAATCCTAATGTGATTTATTGATAATGGGTGTGTTCCTTATCTTCTCCTCGTGTCTAAACTCTTCTCCATGGCTGGACCCCCAAATAATATTCCTTTACGTGCTAAGGGGTATCTAGAGAGTGTGATAGGTTTAATAACTACCCCCACCCTAACGCGTACCCTAACCCTAACCCCTACCCTAACCCTAACGCGTACCCTAATCGTAACCCGTAGCCTAAACCGAGCCCTAACCCTAACACTAACCCTAACCCTAATCCTAACCCATACCCTACGCCCTACCCGAACCCCTCCCCGAACCCGTAACCTAAGCCATACCCTAACCCTCACCCTAACCCTAACCCTAACCCTAAGCTACCCTTGACTGCTTCTGCCTCCAATAGATTTCCTAAGCACTAGTGTTTTAAGGAACAGGTTAAAAAGACAATCCTAATGTGATTTCTTGATAATGGGTGTGTTCCTTATCTTCTCCTAGTGTCTAAACTCTTCTCCATGGCTGGACCCCCAAATAATATTCCTTTACGTGCTAAGGGTATCTAGAGAGTGGGATAGGTTTAATAACTAACCTCACCCTATCGCGTACCCTAACCCTAACACCTACCCTAACACTAACGCGTACCCTAATCCTAACCCGTACACTAAACCGAGCCCTAACCCTAACACTAACCCTAACTCTAACCCTAACCCATACCCTACGCCCTACCCGAACCCCTCCCCAAACCCGTACCCTAAGCCATACCCTAACCCTCACCCTAACCCTAACCCTAACCCTAAGCTACCCTTGACTGCTTCTGCCTCCAATAGATTTCCTAAGCACTAGTGTTTTAAGGAACAGGTTAAAAAGAGAATCCTAATGTGATTTCTTTATAATGGGAGTGTTCCTTATATTCTCCTCGTGTCTAAACTCTTCTCCAAGGCTGGACCCCCAAATAATATTCCTTTACGTGATAAGGGGTATCTAGAGAGTGTGATAGGTTTAATAAATACCCCCACCCTAACGCGTACCCTAACCCTAACCCCTACCCTAACCCTAACGCGTACCCTAATCCTAACCCGTACCCTAAACCGAGCCCTAACCCTAACACTAACCCTAACCCTAACCCTAACCCATACCCTACGACCTACCCGAACCCCTCCCCGAACCCATACCCTAAGCCATACCCTAACCCTCACCCTAACCCTAACCCTAACCCTAAGCTACCCTTGACTGCTTCTGCCTCCAATAGATTTCCTAAGCACTAGTGTTTTAAGGAAGAGTTTAAAAAGAGAATCATATTGTGATTTCTTGATAATGGGTGTGTTCCTTATCTTCTCCTAGTGTCTAAACCCTTCCCCATGGCTGGACCCCCAAATAATATTCCTTTACGTGCTAAGGGGTATCTAGAGAGTGGGATAGTTTTAATAACTACCCTCACCCTAAAGCGTACCCTAACCCTAACCACTACCCTAACACTAATGCGTACCCTAATCCTAACACGTAACATAAACCGACCCCTAACCCTAACACTAACCCTAACCCTAACCCTAACCCATACCCTACGCCCTACCCGAACCCCTCCCCTAACCCGTACCCTAAGCGGTACCCTAACCCTCACCCTAACCCTAACCCTAACACTAAGCTACCCTTGACTGCTTCTGCCTCCAATAGATTTCCTAAGCACTAGTGTTTTAACGAACAGGTTAAAAAGAGAATCCTAATGTGATTTCGTGATAATGGGTGTGTTCCTTATCTTCTCCTAGGGTCTAAACTCTTCTCCATGGCTGGACCCCCAATAATATTCCTGTACGTGTTAAGGGGTATCTAGAGAGTGGGATAGGTTTAAAAACTAACCTCACCCTATCGCATACCCTAACCCTAACCCCTACCCTAACCCTAACGCGTACCCTAATCCTAACCCGTACCCTAAACCGAGCCCTAACCCTAACACTAACCCTAACCCTAACCCTAACCCATAGCCTACGCCCTACCCGAACCCCTCCCCGAACCCGTACCCTAAGCCGTACCCTAACCCTCACCCTAACCCTAAGCTACCCTTGACGGATTCTGCCTCCAATAGATTTCCTAAGCACTAGTGTTTTAAGGAACAGTTTAAAAAGAGAATCATATTGTGATTTCTTGATAATGGGTGTGTTCCTTATCTTCTCCTAGTGTCTAAACTCTTCTCCATGGCTGGACCCCCAATAATATTCCTGTACGTGCTAAGGGGTATCTAGAGAGTGGGATAGGTTTAATAACTACCCTCACCCTAACGCGTACACTAACCCTAACGCGTACCCTAATCCTAACCCGTACCCTAAACCGAGCCCTAACCCTAACAGTAACCCTAACCCTAACCCTAACCCATACCCTACGCCCTACCCGAACCCCTCCCCGAACCCGTGCCCTAAGCCGTACCCTTTCCCTCACCCTAAACCTAACCCTAACCCTAACCCTAAGCTACCCTTGACGGCTTCTGCCTCCAATAGATTTCCTAAGCACTAGTGTTTTAAGGAACATGTTAAAAAGAGAATCCTAATGTGATTTCGTGATAATGGGTGTGTTCCTTATCTTCTCCTAGTGTCTAAAGACTTCTCCATGGCTGGACCCCCAAATAATATTCCTTTACGTGCTAGGAGGTATCTAGAGAGTGTGATAGGTTTAATAACTACCCTCACCCTAACGCGTACCCTAACCCTAACCCCTACCCTAACCCTAACGCATACCCTAATCCTAACCCGTACCCTAAACCGAGCCCAAACCCTAACACTAGCCCTAACCCTAACCCTAACCCATACCCTACGCCCTACCCGAACCCCTCCCCGAACCCGTATCGTAAGCCGTACCCTAACCCTCACCCTAACCCTAACCCTAACCCTAAGCTACCCTTGACGGCTCCTGCCTCCAATAGATTTCCTAAGCACTAGTGTTTTAAGGAACTGGTTAAAAAGAGAATCCTAATGTGATTTCTTGATAATGGGTGTGTTCCTTATCTTCTCCTAGTGTCTAAACTCTTCCCCATGGCTGGACCCCCAAATAATATTCCTTTACGTGCTAAGGGGTATCTAGAGAGTGGGATAGGTTTAATAACTACCCTCACCCTAAAGCGTACCCTAACCCTAACCACTACCCTAACACAAACGCGTACCCTAATCCTAACCCGTACCCTAAACCGACCCCTAACCCTAACACTAACCTTAACCCTAACCCTAACCCATACCCTACGCCCTACCCGAACCCCTCCCCGAACCCGTACCCTAAGCCGTACCCTAACCCTCACCCTAAACCTAACCCTAACCCTAAGCTAACCTTGACTGCTTCTGCCTCCAATAGATTTCCTAAGCACTAGTGTTTTAAGGAACAGGTTAAAAAGAGAATCCTAATGTGATTTCTTGATAATGGGTGTGTTCCTTATCTTCTCCTAGTGTCTAAACTCTTCTCCATGGCTGGACCCCCAATAATATTCCTGTACGTGCTAAGGGGTATCTAGAGAGTGGGATAGGTTTAAAAACTAACCTCACCCTATCGCATACCCTAACCCTAACCCCTACCCTAACCCTAACGCGTACCCTAATCCTAACCCGTACCCTAAACCGAGCCCTAACCCTAACACTAACCCTAACCCTAACCCTAAACCATAGCCTACGCCCTACCCGAACCCCTCCCCGAACCCATACCCTAAGCCGTACCCTAACCCTCACCCTAACCCTAACCCTAACCCTAAGCTACCCTTGACGGCTTCTGCCTCCAATAGATTTCCTAAGCACTAGTGTTTTAAGGAACAGTTTAAAAAGAGAATCATATTGTGATTTCTTGCTAATGGGTGTGTACCTTATCTTCTCCTAGTGTCTAAACTCTTCTCCATGGCTGGACCCCCAAATAATTTTCCTTTACGTGCTAAGGGGTATCTAGAGAGTGGGATAGGTTTAATAACTACCCTCACCCTAAAGCGTACCCTAACCCTAACCACTACCCTAACACTAACGCGTACCCTAATCCTAACCCTAGCCTAAACCGAGCCCTAACCCTAACACTAACCCTAACCCTAACCCTAAACCATACCCTACGCCCTACCCGAACCCCTCCCCGAACCCGTACCCTAAGCCGTACCCTAACCCTCACCCTAACCCTAACCCTAACCCTAAGCTACCCTTGACTGCTTCTGCCTCCAATAGATTTCCTAAGCACTAGTGTTTTAAGGAACAGGTTAAAAAGAGAATCCTAATGTGATTTCTTGATAATGGGTGTGTTCCTTATCTTCTCCTCGTGTCTAAACTCTTCTCCATGGCTGGACCCCCAAATAATATTCCTTTACGTGCTAAGGGGTATCTAGATAGTGGGATAGATTTAATAACTACCCTCACCCTAATGCGTACTCTAACCCTAACCCCTACCCTAACCCTAACGTGTACCCTAATCCTAACCCGTACCCTAAACTGAGCCCTAACCCTAACACTAGCCCTAACCCTAACCCTGACACATACCCTACGCCCTACCCGAACCCCTCCCCGAACCCGTACCCTAAGCCGTACCCTAACCCTCACCCTAACCCTAACCCTAACCCTAAGCTACCCTTGACTGCTTCTGCCTCCAATAGATTTCCTAAGCACTAGTGTTTTAAGGAACAGGTTAAAAAGAGAATCCTAATGTGATTTCTTTATAATGGGAGTGTTCCTTATATTCTCCTCGTGTCTAAACTCTTCTCCAAGGCTGGACCCCCAAATAATATTCCTTTACGTGATAAGGGGTATCTAGAGAGTGTGATAGGTTTAATAAATACCCCCACCCTAACGCGTACCCTAACCCTAACCCCTACCCTAACCCTAACGCGTACCCTAATCCTAACCCGTACCCTAAACCGAGCCCTAACCCTAACACTAACCCTAACCCTAACCCTAACCCATACCCTACGCCCTACCCGAACCCCTCCCCGAACCCATACCCTAAGCCATACCCTAACCCTCACCCTAACCCTAACCCTAACCCTAAGCTACCCTTGACTGCTTCTGCCTCCAATAGATTTCCTAAGCACTAGTGTTTTAAGGAAGAGTTTAAAAAGAGAATCATATTGTGATTTCTTGATAATGGGTGTGTTCCTTATCTTCTCCTAGTGTCTAAACTCTTCCCCATGGCTGGACCCCCAAATAATATTCCTTTACGTGCTAAGGGGTATCTAGAGAGTGGGATAGGTTTAATAACTACCCTCACCCTAAAGCGTACCCTAACCCTAACCACTACCCTAACACTAATGCGTACCCTAATCCTAACTCGTAACATAAACCGACCCCTAACCCTAACACTAACCCTAACCCTAACCCTAACCCATACCCTACGCCCTACCCGAACCCCTCCCCGAACCCGTACCCTAAGCGGTACCCTAACCCTCACCCTAACCCTAACCCTAACACTAAGCTACCCTTGACTGCTTCTGCCTCCAATAGATTTCCTAAGCACTAGTGTTTTAAGGAACAGGTTAAAAAGAGAATCCTAATGTGATTTCTTGATAATGGGTGTGTTCCTTATCTTCTCCTCGTGTCTAAACTCTTCTCCATGGCTGGATCCCCAAATAATATTCCTTTACGTGCTAAGGGGTATCTAGAGAGTGGGATAGGTTTAATAACTACCCTCACCCTAACGCGTACCCTAACCCTAACCCCTACCCTAACCCTAACGCGTACCCTAATCCTAACCCGTACCCTAAACCGAGCCCTAACCCTAACCCTAGCCCTAACCCTAACCCTAACCCATACCCTACGCCCTACCCAAACCCCTCCCCGAAACCGTACCCTAAGCCGTACCCTAACCCTCACCCTAACCCTAACCCTAACCCTAAGCTACCCTTGACTGCTTCTTCCTCCAATAGATTTCCTAAGCACTAGTGTTTTAAGGAACATGTTAAAAAGAGAATCCTAATGTGATTTATTGATAATGGGTGTGTTCCTTATCTTCTCCTCGTGTCTAAACTCTTCTCCATGGCTGGACCCCCAAATAATATTCCTTTACGTGCTAAGGGGTATCTAGAGAGTGTGATAGGTTTAATAACTACCCCCACCCTAACGCGTACCCTAACCCTAACCCCTACCCTAACCCTAACGCGTACCCTAATCGTAACCCGTAGCGTAAACCGAGCCCTAACCCTAACACTAACCCTAACCCTAATCCTAACCCATACCCTACGCCCTACCCGAACCCCTCCCCGAACCCGTAACCTAAGCCATACCCTAACCCTCACCCTAACCCTAACCCTAACCCTAAGCTACCCTTGACTGCTTCTGCCTCCAATAGATTTCCTAAGCACTAGTGTTTTAAGGAACAGGTTAAAAAGACAATCCTAATGTGATTTCTTGATAATGGGTGTGTTCCTTATCTTCTCCTAGTGTCTAAACTCTTCTCCATGGCTGGACCCCCAAATAATATTCCTTTACGTGCTAAGGGTATCTAGAGAGTGGGATAGGTTTAATAACTAACCTCACCCTATCGCGTACCCTAACCCTAACACCTACCCTAACACTAACGCGTACCCTAATCCTAACCCGTACACTAAACCGAGCCCTAACCCTAACACTAACCCTAACCCTAACCCTAACCCATACCCTACGCCCTACCCGAACCCCTCCCCAAACCCGTACCCTAAGCCATACCCTAACCCTCACCCTAACCCTAACCCTAACCCTAAGCTACCCTTGACTGCTTCTGCCTCCAATAGATTTCCTAAGCACTAGTGTTTTAAGGAACAGGTTAAAAAGAGAATCCTAATGTGATTTCTTTATAATGGGAGTGTTCCTTATATTCTCCTCGTGTCTAAACTCTTCTCCAAGGCTGGACCCCCAAATAATATTCCTTTACGTGATAAGGGGTATCTAGAGAGTGTGATAGGTTTAATAAATACCCCCACCCTAACGCGTACCCTAACCCTAACCCCTACCCTAACCCTAACGCGTACCCTAATCCTAACCTGTACCCTAAACCGAGCCCTAACCCTAACACTAACCCTAACCCTAACCCTAACCCATACCCTACGCCCTACCCGAACCCCTCCCCGAACCCATACCCTAAGCCATACCCTAACCCTCACCCTAACCCTAACCCTAACCCTAAGCTACCCTTGACTGCTTCTGCCTCCAATAGATTTCCTAAGCACTAGTGTTTTAAGGAAGAGTTTAAAAAGAGAATCATATTGTGATTTCTTGATAATGGGTGTGTTCCTTATCTTCTCCTAGTGTCTAAACTCTTCCCCATGGCTGGACCCCCAAATAATATTCCTTTACGTGCTAAGGGGTATCTAGAGAGTGGGATAGTTTTAATAACTACCCTCACCCTAAAGCGTACCCTAACCCTAACCACTACCCTAACACTAATGCGTACCCTAATCCTAACACGTAACATAAACCGACCCCTAACCCTAACACTAACCCTAACCCTAACCCTAACCCATACCCTACGCCCTACCCGAACCCCTCCCCTAACCCGTACCCTAAGCGGTACCCTAACCCTCACCCTAACCCTAACCCTAACACTAAGCTACCCTTGACTGCTTCTGCCTCCAATAGATTTCCTAAGCACTAGTGTTTTAACGAACAGGTTAAAAAGAGAATCCTAATGTGATTTCGTGATAATGGGTGTGTTCCTTATCTTCTCCTAGGGTCTAAACTCTTCTCCATGGCTGGACCCCCAATAATATTCCTGTACGTGTTAAGGGGTATCTAGAGAGTGGGATAGGTTTAAAAACTAACCTCACCCTATCGCATACCCTAACCCTAACCCCTACCCTAACCCTAACGCGTACCCTAATCCTAACCCGTACCCTAAACCGAGCCCTAACCCTAACACTAACACTAACCCTAACCCTAACCCATAGCCTACGCCCTACCCGAACCCCTCCCCGAACCCGTACCCTAAGCCGTACCCTAACCCTCACCCTAACCCTAAGCTACCCTTGACGGATTCTGCCTCCAATAGATTTCCTAAGCACTAGTGTTTTAAGGAACAGTTTAAAAAGAGAATCATATTGTGATTTCTTGATAATGGGTGTGTTCCTTATCTTCTCCTAGTGTCTAAACTCTTCTCCATGGCTGGACCCCCAATAATATTCCTGTACGTGCTAAGGGGTATCTAGAGAGTGGGATAGGTTTAATAACTACCCTCACCCTAACGCGTACACTAACCCTAACGCGTACCCTAATCCTAACCCGTACCCTAAACCGAGCCCTAACCCTAACAGTAACCCTAACCCTAACCCTAACCCATACCCTACGCCCTACCCGAACCCCTCCCCGAACCCGTGCCCTAAGCCGTACCCTTTCCCTCACCCTAAACCTAACCCTAACCCTAACCCTAAGCTACCCTTGACGGCTTCTGCCTCCAATAGATTTCCTAAGCACTAGTGTTTTAAGGAACATGTTAAAAAGAGAATCCTAATGTGATTTCGTGATAATGGGTGTGTTCCTTATCTTCTCCTAGTGTCTAAAGACTTCTCCATGGCTGGACCCCCAAATAATATTCCTTTACGTGCTAGGAGGTATCTAGAGAGTGTGATAGGTTTAATAACTACCCTCACCCTAACGCGTACCCTAACCCTAACCCCTACCCTAACCCTAACGCATACCCTAATCCTAACCCGTACCCTAAACCGAGCCCAAACCCTAACACTAGCCCTAACCCTAACCCTAACCCATACCCTACGCCCTACCCGAACCCCTCCCCGAACCCGTATCGTAAGCCGTACCCTAACCCTCACCCTAACCCTAACCCTAACCCTAAGCTACCCTTGACGGCTCCTGCCTCCAATAGATTTCCTAAGCACTAGTGTTTTAAGGAACTGGTTAAAAAGAGAATCCTAATGTGATTTCTTGATAATGGGTGTGTTCCTTATCTTCTCCTAGTGTCTAAACTCTTCCCCATGGCTGGACCCCCAAATAATATTCCTTTACGTGCTAAGGGGTATCTAGAGAGTGGGATAGGTTTAATAACTACCCTCACCCTAAAGCGTACCCTAACCCTAACCACTACCCTAACACAAACGCGTACCCTAATCCTAACCCGTACCCTAAACCGACCCCTAACCCTAACACTAACCTTAACCCTAACCCTAACCCATACCCTACGCCCTACCCGAACCCCTCCCCGAACCCGTACCCTAAGCCGTACCCTAACCCTCACCCTAAACCTAACCCTAACCCTAAGCTAACCTTGACTGCTTCTGCCTCCAATAGATTTCCTAAGCACTAGTGTTTTAAGGAACAGGTTAAAAAGAGAATCCTAATGTGATTTCTTGATAATGGGTGTGTTCCTTATCTTCTCCTAGTGTCTAAACTCTTCTCCATGGCTGGACCCCCAATAATATTCCT
The DNA here is from genome assembly GCF_949987535.1 of Balaenoptera acutorostrata. NCBI lineage: Eukaryota > Metazoa > Chordata > Mammalia > Artiodactyla > Balaenopteridae > Balaenoptera > Balaenoptera acutorostrata. The sequence goes on along the minus strand of NW_026645841.1, from coordinate 111,825 downwards.
GTACGTGCTAAGGGGTATCTAGAGAGTGGGATAGGTTTAAAAACTAACCTCACCCTATCGCATACCCTAACCCTAACCCCTACCCTAACCCTAACGCGTACCCTAATCCTAACCCGTACCCTAAACCGAGCCCTAACCCTAACACTAACCCTAACCCTAACCCTAACCCATAGCCTACGCCCTACCCGAACCCCTCCCCGAACCCATACCCTAAGCCGTACCCTAACCCTCACCCTAACCCTAACCCTAACCCTAAGCTACCCTTGTCGGCTTCTGCCTCCAATAGATTTCCTAAGCACTAGTGTTTTAAGGAACAGTTTAAAAAGAGAATCATATTGTGATTTCTTGATAATGGGTGTGTACCTTATCTTCTCCTAGTGTCTAAACTCTTCTCCATGGCTGGACCCCCAAATAATTTTCCTTTACGTGCTAAGGGGTATCTAGAGAGTGGGATAGGTTTAATAACTACCCTCACCCTAAAGCGTACCCTAACCCTAACCACTACCCTAACACTAACGCGTACCCTAATCCTAACCCTAGCCTAAACCGAGCCCTAACCCTAACACTAACCCTAACCCTAACCCTAAACCATACCCTACGCCCTACCCGAACCCCTCCCCGAACCCGTACCCTAAGCCGTACCCTAACCCTCACCCTAACCCTAACCCTAACCCTAAGCTACCCTTGACTGCTTCTGCCTCCAATAGATTTCCTAAGCACTAGTGTTTTAAGGAACAGGTTAAAAAGAGAATCCTAATGTGATTTCTTGATAATGGGTGTGTTCCTTATCTTCTCCTCGTGTCTAAACTCTTCTCCATGGCTGGACCCCCAAATAATATTCCTTTACGTGCTAAGGGGTATCTAGATAGTGGGATAGATTTAATAACTACCCTCACCCTAATGCGTACTCTAACCCTAACCCCTACCCTAACCCTAACGTGTACCCTAATCCTAACCCGTACCCTAAACTGAGCCCTAACCCTAACACTAGCCCTAACCCTAACCCTGACACATACCCTACGCCCTACCCGAACCCCTCCCCGAACCCGTACCCTAAGCGGTACCCTAACCCTCACCCTAACCCTAACCCTAACACTAAGCTACCCTTGACTGCTTCTGCCTCCAATAGATTTCCTAAGCACTAGTGTTTTAAGGAACAGGTTAAAAAGAGAATCCTAATGTGATTTCTTGATAATGGGTGTGTTCCTTATCTTCTCCTCGTGTCTAAACTCTTCTCCATGGCTGGATCCCCAAATAATATTCCTTTACGTGCTAAGGGGTATCTAGAGAGTGGGATAGGTTTAATAACTACCCTCACCCTAACGCGTACCCTAACCCTAACCCCTACCCTAACCCTAACGCGTACCCTAATCCTAACCCGTACCCTAAACCGAGCCCTAACCCTAACCCTAGCCCTAACCCTAACCCTAACCCATACCCTACGCCCTACCCAAACCCCTCCCCGAAACCGTACCCTAAGCCGTACCCTAACCCTCACCCTAACCCTAACCCTAACCCTAAGCTACCCTTGACTGCTTCTTCCTCCAATAGATTTCCTAAGCACTAGTGTTTTAAGGAACATGTTAAAAAGAGAATCCTAATGTGATTTATTGATAATGGGTGTGTTCCTTATCTTCTCCTCGTGTCTAAACTCTTCTCCATGGCTGGACCCCCAAATAATATTCCTTTACGTGCTAAGGGGTATCTAGAGAGTGTGATAGGTTTAATAACTACCCCCACCCTAACGCGTACCCTAACCCTAACCCCTACCCTAACCCTAACGCGTACCCTAATCGTAACCCGTAGCGTAAACCGAGCCCTAACCCTAACACTAACCCTAACCCTAATCCTAACCCATACCCTACGCCCTACCCGAACCCCTCCCCGAACCCGTAACCTAAGCCATACCCTAACCCTCACCCTAACCCTAACCCTAACCCTAAGCTACCCTTGACTGCTTCTGCCTCCAATAGATTTCCTAAGCACTAGTGTTTTAAGGAACAGGTTAAAAAGACAATCCTAATGTGATTTCTTGATAATGGGTGTGTTCCTTATCTTCTCCTAGTGTCTAAACTCTTCTCCATGGCTGGACCCCCAAATAATATTCCTTTACGTGCTAAGGGTATCTAGAGAGTGGGATAGGTTTAATAACTAACCTCACCCTATCGCGTACCCTAACCCTAACACCTACCCTAACACTAACGCGTACCCTAATCCTAACCCGTACACTAAACCGAGCCCTAACCCTAACACTAACCCTAACCCTAACCCTAACCCATACCCTACGCCCTACCCGAACCCCTCCCCAAACCCGTACCCTAAGCCATACCCTAACCCTCACCCTAACCCTAACCCTAACCCTAAGCTACCCTTGACTGCTTCTGCCTCCAATAGATTTCCTAAGCACTAGTGTTTTAAGGAACAGGTTAAAAAGAGAATCCTAATGTGATTTCTTTATAATGGGAGTGTTCCTTATATTCTCCTCGTGTCTAAACTCTTCTCCAAGGCTGGACCCCCAAATAATATTCCTTTACGTGATAAGGGGTATCTAGAGAGTGTGATAGGTTTAATAAATACCCCCACCCTAACGCGTACCCTAACCCTAACCCCTACCCTAACCCTAACGCGTACCCTAATCCTAACCTGTACCCTAAACCGAGCCCTAACCCTAACACTAACCCTAACCCTAACCCTAACCCATACCCTACGCCCTACCCGAACCCCTCCCCGAACCCATACCCTAAGCCATACCCTAACCCTCACCCTAACCCTAACCCTAACCCTAAGCTACCCTTGACTGCTTCTGCCTCCAATAGATTTCCTAAGCACTAGTGTTTTAAGGAAGAGTTTAAAAAGAGAATCATATTGTGATTTCTTGATAATGGGTGTGTTCCTTATCTTCTCCTAGTGTCTAAACTCTTCCCCATGGCTGGACCCCCAAATAATATTCCTTTACGTGCTAAGGGGTATCTAGAGAGTGGGATAGTTTTAATAACTACCCTCACCCTAAAGCGTACCCTAACCCTAACCACTACCCTAACACTAATGCGTACCCTAATCCTAACACGTAACATAAACCGACCCCTAACCCTAACACTAACCCTAACCCTAACCCTAACCCATACCCTACGCCCTACCCGAACCCCTCCCCTAACCCGTACCCTAAGCGGTACCCTAACCCTCACCCTAACCCTAACCCTAACACTAAGCTACCCTTGACTGCTTCTGCCTCCAATAGATTTCCTAAGCACTAGTGTTTTAACGAACAGGTTAAAAAGAGAATCCTAATGTGATTTCGTGATAATGGGTGTGTTCCTTATCTTCTCCTAGGGTCTAAACTCTTCTCCATGGCTGGACCCCCAATAATATTCCTGTACGTGTTAAGGGGTATCTAGAGAGTGGGATAGGTTTAAAAACTAACCTCACCCTATCGCATACCCTAACCCTAACCCCTACCCTAACCCTAACGCGTACCCTAATCCTAACCCGTACCCTAAACCGAGCCCTAACCCTAACACTAACCCTAACCCTAACCCTAACCCATAGCCTACGCCCTACCCGAACCCCTCCCCGAACCCGTACCCTAAGCCGTACCCTAACCCTCACCCTAACCCTAAGCTACCCTTGACGGATTCTGCCTCCAATAGATTTCCTAAGCACTAGTGTTTTAAGGAACAGTTTAAAAAGAGAATCATATTGTGATTTCTTGATAATGGGTGTGTTCCTTATCTTCTCCTAGTGTCTAAACTCTTCTCCATGGCTGGACCCCCAATAATATTCCTGTACGTGCTAAGGGGTATCTAGAGAGTGGGATAGGTTTAATAACTACCCTCACCCTAACGCGTACACTAACCCTAACGCGTACCCTAATCCTAACCCGTACCCTAAACCGAGCCCTAACCCTAACAGTAACCCTAACCCTAACCCTAACCCATACCCTACGCCCTACCCGAACCCCTCCCCGAACCCGTGCCCTAAGCCGTACCCTTTCCCTCACCCTAAACCTAACCCTAACCCTAACCCTAAGCTACCCTTGACGGCTTCTGCCTCCAATAGATTTCCTAAGCACTAGTGTTTTAAGGAACATGTTAAAAAGAGAATCCTAATGTGATTTCGTGATAATGGGTGTGTTCCTTATCTTCTCCTAGTGTCTAAAGACTTCTCCATGGCTGGACCCCCAAATAATATTCCTTTACGTGCTAGGAGGTATCTAGAGAGTGTGATAGGTTTAATAACTACCCTCACCCTAACGCGTACCCTAACCCTAACCCCTACCCTAACCCTAACGCATACCCTAATCCTAACCCGTACCCTAAACCGAGCCCAAACCCTAACACTAGCCCTAACCCTAACCCTAACCCATACCCTACGCCCTACCCGAACCCCTCCCCGAACCCGTATCGTAAGCCGTACCCTAACCCTCACCCTAACCCTAACCCTAACCCTAAGCTACCCTTGACGGCTCCTGCCTCCAATAGATTTCCTAAGCACTAGTGTTTTAAGGAACTGGTTAAAAAGAGAATCCTAATGTGATTTCTTGATAATGGGTGTGTTCCTTATCTTCTCCTAGTGTCTAAACTCTTCCCCATGGCTGGACCCCCAAATAATATTCCTTTACGTGCTAAGGGGTATCTAGAGAGTGGGATAGGTTTAATAACTACCCTCACCCTAAAGCGTACCCTAACCCTAACCACTACCCTAACACAAACGCGTACCCTAATCCTAACCCGTACCCTAAACCGACCCCTAACCCTAACACTAACCTTAACCCTAACCCTAACCCATACCCTACGCCCTACCCGAACCCCTCCCCGAACCCGTACCCTAAGCCGTACCCTAACCCTCACCCTAAACCTAACCCTAACCCTAAGCTAACCTTGACTGCTTCTGCCTCCAATAGATTTCCTAAGCACTAGTGTTTTAAGGAACAGGTTAAAAAGAGAATCCTAATGTGATTTCTTGATAATGGGTGTGTTCCTTATCTTCTCCTAGTGTCTAAACTCTTCTCCATGGCTGGACCCCCAATAATATTCCTGTACGTGCTAAGGGGTATCTAGAGAGTGGGATAGGTTTAAAAACTAACCTCACCCTATCGCATACCCTAACCCTAACCCCTACCCTAACCCTAACGCGTACCCTAATCCTAACCCGTACCCTAAACCGAGCCCTAACCCTAACACTAACCCTAACCCTAACCCTAACCCATAGCCTACGCCCTACCCGAACCCCTCCCCGAACCCATACCCTAAGCCGTACCCTAACCCTCACCCTAACCCTAACCCTAACCCTAAGCTACCCTTGTCGGCTTCTGCCTCCAATAGATTTCCTAAGCACTAGTGTTTTAAGGAACAGTTTAAAAAGAGAATCATATTGTGATTTCTTGATAATGGGTGTGTACCTTATCTTCTCCTAGTGTCTAAACTCTTCTCCATGGCTGGACCCCCAAATAATTTTCCTTTACGTGCTAAGGGGTATCTAGAGAGTGGGATAGGTTTAATAACTACCCTCACCCTAAAGCGTACCCTAACCCTAACCACTACCCTAACACTAACGCGTACCCTAATCCTAACCCTAGCCTAAACCGAGCCCTAACCCTAACACTAACCCTAACCCTAACCCTAAACCATACCCTACGCCCTACCCGAACCCCTCCCCGAACCCGTACCCTAAGCCGTACCCTAACCCTCACCCTAACCCTAACCCTAACCCTAAGCTACCCTTGACTGCTTCTGCCTCCAATAGATTTCCTAAGCACTAGTGTTTTAAGGAACAGGTTAAAAAGAGAATCCTAATGTGATTTCTTGATAATGGGTGTGTTCCTTATCTTCTCCTCGTGTCTAAACTCTTCTCCATGGCTGGACCCCCAAATAATATTCCTTTACGTGCTAAGGGGTATCTAGATAGTGGGATAGATTTAATAACTACCCTCACCCTAATGCGTACTCTAACCCTAACCCCTACCCTAACCCTAACGTGTACCCTAATCCTAACCCGTACCCTAAACTGAGCCCTAACCCTAACACTAGCCCTAACCCTAACCCTGACACATACCCTACGCCCTACCCGAACCCCTCCCCGAACCCGTACCCTAAGCCGTACCCTAACCCTCACCCTAACCCTAACCCTAACCCTAAGCTACCCTTGACTGCTTCTGCCTCCAATAGATTTCCTAAGCACTAGTGTTTTAACGAACAGGTTAAAAAGAGAATCCTAATGTGATTTCGTGATAATGGGTGTGTTCCTTATCTTCTCCTAGGGTCTAAACTCTTCTCCATGGCTGGACCCCCAATAATATTCCTGTACGTGTTAAGGGGTATCTAGAGAGTGGGATAGGTTTAAAAACTAACCTCACCCTATCGCATACCCTAACCCTAACCCCTACCCTAACCCTAACGCGTACCCTAATCCTAACCCGTACCCTAAACCGAGCCCTAACCCTAACACTAACCCTAACCCTAACCCTAACCCATAGCCTACGCCCTACCCGAACCCCTCCCCGAACCCGTACCCTAAGCCGTACCCTAACCCTCACCCTAACCCTAAGCTACCCTTGACGGATTCTGCCTCCAATAGATTTCCTAAGCACTAGTGTTTTAAGGAACAGTTTAAAAAGAGAATCATATTGTGATTTCTTGATAATGGGTGTGTTCCTTATCTTCTCCTAGTGTCTAAACTCTTCTCCATGGCTGGACCCCCAATAATATTCCTGTACGTGCTAAGGGGTATCTAGAGAGTGGGATAGGTTTAATAACTACCCTCACCCTAACGCGTACACTAACCCTAACGCGTACCCTAATCCTAACCCGTACCCTAAACCGAGCCCTAACCCTAACAGTAACCCTAACCCTAACCCTAACCCATACCCTACGCCCTACCCGAACCCCTCCCCGAACCCGTGCCCTAAGCCGTACCCTTTCCCTCACCCTAAACCTAACCCTAACCCTAACCCTAAGCTACCCTTGACGGCTTCTGCCTCCAATAGATTTCCTAAGCACTAGTGTTTTAAGGAACATGTTAAAAAGAGAATCCTAATGTGATTTCGTGATAATGGGTGTGTTCCTTATCTTCTCCTAGTGTCTAAAGACTTCTCCATGGCTGGACCCCCAAATAATATTCCTTTACGTGCTAGGAGGTATCTAGAGAGTGTGATAGGTTTAATAACTACCCTCACCCTAACGCGTACCCTAACCCTAACCCCTACCCTAACCCTAACGCATACCCTAATCCTAACCCGTACCCTAAACCGAGCCCAAACCCTAACACTAGCCCTAACCCTAACCCTAACCCATACCCTACGCCCTACCCGAACCCCTCCCCGAACCCGTATCGTAAGCCGTACCCTAACCCTCACCCTAACCCTAACCCTAACCCTAAGCTACCCTTGACGGCTCCTGCCTCCAATAGATTTCCTAAGCACTAGTGTTTTAAGGAACTGGTTAAAAAGAGAATCCTAATGTGATTTCTTGATAATGGGTGTGTTCCTTATCTTCTCCTAGTGTCTAAACTCTTCCCCATGGCTGGACCCCCAAATAATATTCCTTTACGTGCTAAGGGGTATCTAGAGAGTGGGATAGGTTTAATAACTACCCTCACCCTAAAGCGTACCCTAACCCTAACCACTACCCTAACACAAACGCGTACCCTAATCCTAACCCGTACCCTAAACCGACCCCTAACCCTAACACTAACCTTAACCCTAACCCTAACCCATACCCTACGCCCTACCCGAACCCCTCCCCGAACCCGTACCCTAAGCCGTACCCTAACCCTCACCCTAAACCTAACCCTAACCCTAAGCTAACCTTGACTGCTTCTGCCTCCAATAGATTTCCTAAGCACTAGTGTTTTAAGGAACAGGTTAAAAAGAGAATCCTAATGTGATTTCTTGATAATGGGTGTGTTCCTTATCTTCTCCTAGTGTCTAAACTCTTCTCCATGGCTGGACCCCCAATAATATTCCTGTACGTGCTAAGGGGTATCTAGAGAGTGGGATAGGTTTAAAAACTAACCTCACCCTATCGCATACCCTAACCCTAACCCCTACCCTAACCCTAACGCGTACCCTAATCCTAACCCGTACCCTAAACCGAGCCCTAACCCTAACACTAACCCTAACCCTAACCCTAACCCATAGCCTACGCCCTACCCGAACCCCTCCCCGAACCCATACCCTAAGCCGTACCCTAACCCTCACCCTAACCCTAACCCTAACCCTAAGCTACCCTTGACGGCTTCTGCCTCCAATAGATTTCCTAAGCACTAGTGTTTTAAGGAACAGTTTAAAAAGAGAATCATATTGTGATTTCTTGATAATGGGTGTGTACCTTATCTTCTCCTAGTGTCTAAACTCTTCTCCATGGCTGGACCCCCAAATAATTTTCCTTTACGTGCTAAGGGGTATCTAGAGAGTGGGATAGGTTTAATAACTACCCTCACCCTAAAGCGTACCCTAACCCTAACCACTACCCTAACACTAACGCGTACCCTAATCCTAACCCTAGCCTAAACCGAGCCCTAACCCTAACACTAACCCTAACCCTAACCCTAAACCATACCCTACGCCCTACCCGAACCCCTCCCCGAACCCGTACCCTAAGCCGTACCCTAACCCTCACCCTAACCCTAACCCTAACCCTAAGCTACCCTTGACTGCTTCTGCCTCCAATAGATTTCCTAAGCACTAGTGTTTTAAGGAACAGGTTAAAAAGAGAATCCTAATGTGATTTCTTGATAATGGGTGTGTTCCTTATATTCTCCTCGTGTCTAAACTCTTCTCCATGGCTGGACCCCCAAATAATATTCCTTTACGTGCTAAGGGGTATCTAGATAGTGGGATAGATTTAATAACTACCCTCACCCTAATGCGTACTCTAACCCTAACCCCTACCCTAACCCTAACGTGTACCCTAATCCTAACCCGTACCCTAAACTGAGCCCTAACCATAACACTAGCCCTAACCCTAACCCTGACACATACACTACGCCCTACCCGAACCCCTCCCCGAACCCGTACCCTAAGCCGTACCCTAACCCTCACCCTAACCCTAACCCTAACCCTAAGCTACCCTTGACTGCTTCTGCCTCCAATAGATTTCCTAAGCACTAGTGTTTTAAGGAACAGGTTAAAAAGAGAATCCTAATGTGATTTCTTTATAATGGGAGTGTTCCTTATATTCTCCTCGTGTCTAAACTCTTCTCCAAGGCTGGACCCCCAAATAATATTCCTTTACGTGATAAGGGGTATCTAGAGAGTGTGATAGGTTTAATAAATACCCCCACCCTAACGCGTACCCTAACCCTAACCCCTACCCTAACCCTAACGCGTACCCTAATCCTAACCCGTACCCTAAACCGAGCCCTAACCCTAACACTAACCCTAACCCTAACCCTAACCCATACCCTACGCCCTACCCGAACCCCTCCCCGAACCCATACCCTAAGCCATACCCTAACCCTCACCCTAACCCTAACCCTAACCCTAAGCTACCCTTGACTGCTTCTGCCTCCAATAGATTTCCTAAGCACTAGTGTTTTAAGGAAGAGTTTAAAAAGAGAATCATATTGTGATTTCTTGATAATGGGTGTGTTCCTTATCTTCTCCTAGTGTCTAAACTCTTCCCCATGGCTGGACCCCCAAATAATATTCCTTTACGTGCTAAGGGGTATCTAGAGAGTGGGATAGGTTTAATAACTACCCTCACCCTAAAGCGTACCCTAACCCTAACCACTACCCTAACACTAATGCGTACCCTAATCCTAACACGTAACATAAACCGACCCCTAACCCTAACACTAACCCTAACCCTAACCCTAACCCATACCCTACGCCCTACCCGAACCCCTCCCCGAACCCGTACCCTAAGCGGTACCCTAACCCTCACCCTAACCCTAACCCTAACACTAAGCTACCCTTGACTGCTTCTGCCTCCAATAGATTTCCTAAGCACTAGTGTTTTAAGGAACAGGTTAAAAAGAGAATCCTAATGTGATTTCTTGATAATGGGTGTGTTCCTTATCTTCTCCTCGTGTCTAAACTCTTCTCCATGGCTGGATCCCCAAATAATATTCCTTTACGTGCTAAGGGGTATCTAGAGAGTGGGATAGGTTTAATAACTACCCTCACCCTAACGCGTACCCTAACCCTAACCCCTACCCTAACCCTAACGCGTACCCTAATCCTAACCCGTACCCTAAACCGAGCCCTAACCCTAACCCTAGCCCTAACCCTAACCCTAACCCATACCCTACGCCCTACCCAAACCCCTCCCCGAAACCGTACCCTAAGCCGTACCCTAACCCTCACCCTAACCCTAACCCTAACCCTAAGCTACCCTTGACTGCTTCTTCCTCCAATAGATTTCCTAAGCACTAGTGTTTTAAGGAACATGTTAAAAAGAGAATCCTAATGTGATTTATTGATAATGGGTGTGTTCCTTATCTTCTCCTCGTGTCTAAACTCTTCTCCATGGCTGGACCCCCAAATAATATTCCTTTACGTGCTAAGGGGTATCTAGAGAGTGTGATAGGTTTAATAACTACCCCCACCCTAACGCGTACCCTAACCCTAACCCCTACCCTAACCCTAACGCGTACCCTAATCGTAACCCGTAGCCTAAACCGAGCCCTAACCCTAACACTAACCCTAACCCTAATCCTAACCCATACCCTACGCCCTACCCGAACCCCTCCCCGAACCCGTAACCTAAGCCATACCCTAACCCTCACCCTAACCCTAACCCTAACCCTAAGCTACCCTTGACTGCTTCTGCCTCCAATAGATTTCCTAAGCACTAGTGTTTTAAGGAACAGGTTAAAAAGACAATCCTAATGTGATTTCTTGATAATGGGTGTGTTCCTTATCTTCTCCTAGTGTCTAAACTCTTCTCCATGGCTGGACCCCCAAATAATATTCCTTTACGTGCTAAGGGTATCTAGAGAGTGGGATAGGTTTAATAACTAACCTCACCCTATCGCGTACCCTAACCCTAACACCTACCCTAACACTAACGCGTACCCTAATCCTAACCCGTACACTAAACCGAGCCCTAACCCTAACACTAACCCTAACCCTAACCCTAACCCATACCCTACGCCCTACCCGAACCCCTCCCCAAACCCGTACCCTAAGCCATACCCTAACCCTCACCCTAACCCTAACCCTAACCCTAAGCTACCCTTGACTGCTTCTGCCTCCAATAGATTTCCTAAGCACTAGTGTTTTAAGGAAGAGTTTAAAAAGAGAATCATATTGTGATTTCTTGATAATGGGTGTGTTCCTTATCTTCTCCTAGTGTCTAAACTCTTCCCCATGGCTGGACCCCCAAATAATATTCCTTTACGTGCTAAGGGGTATCTAGAGAGTGGGATAGTTTTAATAACTACCCTCACCCTAAAGCGTACCCTAACCCTAACCACTACCCTAACACTAATGCGTACCCTAATCCTAACACGTAACATAAACCGACCCCTAACCCTAACACTAACCCTAACCCTAACCCTAACCCATACCCTACGCCCTACCCGAACCCCTCCCCTAACCCGTACCCTAAGCGGTACCCTAACCCTCACCCTAACCCTAACCCTAACACTAAGCTACCCTTGACTGCTTCTGCCTCCAATAGATTTCCTAAGCACTAGTGTTTTAACGAACAGGTTAAAAAGAGAATCCTAATGTGATTTCGTGATAATGGGTGTGTTCCTTATCTTCTCCTAGGGTCTAAACTCTTCTCCATGGCTGGACCCCCAATAATATTCCTGTACGTGTTAAGGGGTATCTAGAGAGTGGGATAGGTTTAAAAACTAACCTCACCCTATCGCATACCCTAACCCTAACCCCTACCCTAACCCTAACGCGTACCCTAATCCTAACCCGTACCCTAAACCGAGCCCTAACCCTAACACTAACCCTAACCCTAACCCTAACCCATAGCCTACGCCCTACCCGAACCCCTCCCCGAACCCGTACCCTAAGCCGTACCCTAACCCTCACCCTAACCCTAAGCTACCCTTGACGGATTCTGCCTCCAATAGATTTCCTAAGCACTAGTGTTTTAAGGAACAGTTTAAAAAGAGAATCATATTGTGATTTCTTGATAATGGGTGTGTTCCTTATCTTCTCCTAGTGTCTAAACTCTTCTCCATGGCTGGACCCCCAATAATATTCCTGTACGTGCTAAGGGGTATCTAGAGAGTGGGATAGGTTTAATAACTACCCTCACCCTAACGCGTACACTAACCCTAACGCGTACCCTAATCCTAACCCGTACCCTAAACCGAGCCCTAACCCTAACAGTAACCCTAACCCTAACCCTAACCCATACCCTACGCCCTACCCGAACCCCTCCCCGAACCCGTGCCCTAAGCCGTACCCTTTCCCTCACCCTAAACCTAACCCTAACCCTAACCCTAAGCTACCCTTGACGGCTTCTGCCTCCAATAGATTTCCTAAGCACTAGTGTTTTAAGGAACATGTTAAAAAGAGAATCCTAATGTGATTTCGTGATAATGGGTGTGTTCCTTATCTTCTCCTAGTGTCTAAAGACTTCTCCATGGCTGGACCCCCAAATAATATTCCTTTACGTGCTAGGAGGTATCTAGAGAGTGTGATAGGTTTAATAACTACCCTCACCCTAACGCGTACCCTAACCCTAACCCCTACCCTAACCCTAACGCATACCCTAATCCTAACCCGTACCCTAAACCGAGCCCAAACCCTAACACTAGCCCTAACCCTAACCCTAACCCGTACCCTACGCCCTACCCGAACCCCTCCCCGAACCCGTATCGTAAGCCGTACCCTAACCCTCACCCTAACCCTAACCCTAACCCTAAGCTACCCTTGACGGCTCCTGCCTCCAATAGATTTCCTAAGCACTAGTGTTTTAAGGAACTGGTTAAAAAGAGAATCCTAATGTGATTTCTTGATAATGGGTGTGTTCCTTATCTTCTCCTAGTGTCTAAACTCTTCCCCATGGCTGGACCCCCAAATAATATTCCTTTACGTGCTAAGGGGTATCTAGAGAGTGGGATAGGTTTAATAACTACCCTCACCCTAAAGCGTACCCTAACCCTAACCACTACCCTAACACAAACGCGTACCCTAATCCTAACCCGTACCCTAAACCGACCCCTAACCCTAACACTAACCTTAACCCTAACCCTAACCCATACCCTACGCCCTACCCGAACCCCTCCCTGAACCCGTACCCTAAGCCGTACCCTAACCCTCACCCTAAACCTAACCCTAACCCTAAGCTAACCTTGATTGCTTCTGCCTCCAATAGATTTCCTAAGCACTAGTGTTTTAAGGAACAGGTTAAAAAGAGAATCCTAATGTGATTTCTTGATAATGGGTGTGTTCCTTATCTTCTCCTAGTGTCTAAACTCTTCTCCATGGCTGGACCCCCAATAATATTCCTGTACGTGCTAAGGGGTATCTAGAGAGTGGGATAGGTTTAAAAACTAACCTCACCCTATCGCATACCCTAACCCTAACCCCTACCCTAACCCTAACGCGTACCCTAATCCTAACCCGTACCCTAAACCGAGCCCTAACCCTAACACTAACCCTAACCCTAACCCTAACCCATAGCCTACGCCCTACCCGAACCCCTCCCCGAACCCATACCCTAAGCCGTACCCTAACCCTCACCCTAACCCTAACCCTAACCCTAAGCTACCCTTGACGGCTTCTGCCTCCAATAGATTTCCTAAGCACTAGTGTTTTAAGGAACAGTTTAAAAAGAGAATCATATTGTGATTTCTTGATAATGGGTGTGTACCTTATCTTCTCCTAGTGTCTAAACTCTTCTCCATGGCTGGACCCCCAAATAATTTTCCTTTACGTGCTAAGGGGTATCTAGAGAGTGGGATAGGTTTAATAACTACCCTCACCCTAAAGCGTACCCTAACCCTAACCACTACCCTAACACTAACGCGTACCCTAATCCTAACCCTAGCCTAAACCGAGCCCTAACCCTAACACAAACCCTAACCCTAACCCTAAACCATACCCTACGCCCTACCCGAACCCCTCCCCGAACCCGTACCCTAAGCCGTACCCTAACCCTCACCCTAACCCTAACCCTAACCCTAAGCTACCCTTGACTGCTTCTGCCTCCAATAGATTTCCTAAGCACTAGTGTTTTAAGGAACAGGTTAAAAAGAGAATCCTAATGTGATTTCTTGATAATGGGTGTGTTCCTTATCTTCTCCTCGTGTCTAAACTCTTCTCCATGGCTGGACCCCCAAATAATATTCCTTTACGTGCTAAGGGGTATCTAGATAGTGGGATAGATTTAATAACTACCCTCACCCTAATGCGTACTCTAACCCTAACCCCTACCCTAACCCTAACGTGTACCCTAATCCTAACCCGTACCCTAAACTGAGCCCTAACCCTAACACTAGCCCTAACCCTAACCCTGACACATACCCTACGCCCTACCCGAACCCCTCCCCGAACCCGTACCCTAAGCCGTACCCTAACCCTCACCCTAACCCTAACCCTAACCCTAAGCTACCCTTGACTGCTTCTGCCTCCAATAGATTTCCTAAGCACTAGTGTTTTAAGGAACAGGTTAAAAAGAGAATCCTAATGTGATTTCTTTATAATGGGAGTGTTCCTTATATTCTCCTCGTGTCTAAACTCTTCTCCAAGGCTGGACCCCCAAATAATATTCCTTTACGTGATAAGGGGTATCTAGAGAGTGTGATAGGTTTAATAAATACCCCCACCCTAACGCGTACCCTAACCCTAACCCCTACCCTAACCCTAACGCGTACCCTAATCCTAACCCGTACCCTAAACCGAGCCCTAACCCTAACACTAACCCTAACCCTAACCCTAACCCATACCCTACGCCCTACCCGAACCCCTCCCCGAACCCATACCCTAAGCCATACCCTAACCCTCACCCTAACCCTAACCCTAACCCTAAGCTACCCTTGACTGCTTCTGCCTCCAATAGATTTCCTAAGCACTAGTGTTTTAAGGAAGAATTTAAAAAGAGAATCATATTGTGATTTCTTGATAATGGGTGTGTTCCTTATCTTCTCCTAGTGTCTAAACTCTTCCCCATGGCTGGACCCCCAAATAATATTCCTTTACGTGTTAAGGGGTATCTAGAGAGTGGGATAGGTTTAATAACTACCCTCACCCTAAAGCGTACCCTAACCCTAACCACTACCCTAACACTAATGCGTACCCTAATCCTAACACGTAACATAAACCGACCCCTAACCCTAACACTAACCCTAACCCTAACCCTAACCCATACCCTACGCCCTACCCGAACCCCTCCCCGAACCCGTACCCTAAGCGGTACCCTAACCCTCACCCTAACTCTAACCCTAACACTAAGCTACCCTTGACTGCTTCTGCCTCCAATAGATTTCCTAAGCACTAGTGTTTTAAGGAACAGGTTAAAAAGAGAATCCTAATGTGATTTCTTGATAATGGGTGTGTTCCTTATCTTCTCCTCGTGTCTAAACTCTTCTCCATGGCTGGATCCCCAAATAATATTCCTTTACGTGCTAAGGGGTATCTAGAGAGTGGGATAGGTTTAATAACTACCCTCACCCTAACGCGTACCCTAACCCTAACCCCTACCCTAACCCTAACGCGTACCCTAATCCTAACCCGTACCCTAAACCGAGCCCTAACCCTAACCCTAGCCCTAACCCTAACCCTAACCCATACCCTACGCCCTACCCAAACCCCTCCCCGAAACCGTACCCTAAGCCGTACCCTAACCCTCACCCTAACCCTAACCCTAACCCTAAGCTACCCTTGACTGCTTCTTCCTCCAATAGATTTCCTAAGCACTAGTGTTTTAAGGAACAGGTTAAAAAGAGAATCCTAATGTGATTTCGTGATAATGGGTGTGTTCCTTATCTTCTCCTAGGGTCTAAACTCTTCTCCATGGCTGGACCCCCAATAATATTCCTGTACGTGTTAAGGGGTATCTAGAGAGTGGGATAGGTTTAAAAACTAACCTCACCCTATCGCATACCCTAACCCTAACCCCTACCCTAACCCTAACGCGTACCCTAATCCTAACCCGTACCCTAAACCGAGCCCTAACCCTAACACTAACCCTAACCCTAACCCTAACCCATAGCCTACGCCCTACCCGAACCCCTCCCCGAACCCGTACCCTAAGCCGTACCCTAACCCTCACCCTAACCCTAAGCTACCCTTGACGGATTCTGCCTCCAATAGATTTCCTAAGCACTAGTGTTTTAAGGAACAGTTTAAAAAGAGAATCATATTGTGATTTCTTGATAATGGGTGTGTTCCTTATCTTCTCCTAGTGTCTAAACTCTTCTCCATGGCTGGACCCCCAATAATATTCCTGTACGTGCTAAGGGGTATCTAGAGAGTGGGATAGGTTTAATAACTACCCTCACCCTAACGCATACACTAACCCTAACGCGTACCCTAATCCTAACCCGTACCCTAAACCGAGCCCTAACCCTAACAGTAACCCTAACCCTAACCCTAACCCATACCCTACGCCCTACCCGAACCCCTCCCCGAACCCGTGCCCTAAGCCGTACCCTTTCCCTCACCCTAAACCTAACCCTAACCCTAACCCTAAGCTACCCTTGACGGCTTCTGCCTCCAATAGATTTCCTAAGCACTAGTGTTTTAAGGAACATGTTAAAAAGAGAATCCTAATGTGATTTCGTGATAATGGGTGTGTTCCTTATCTTCTCCTCGTGTCTAAACTCTTCTCCATGGCTGGACACCCAAATAATATTCCTTTACGTGCTGAGGGGTATCTAGAGAGTGTGATAGGTTTAATAACTACCCTCACCCTAACGCGTACCCTAACCCTAACCCCTACCCTAACCCTAACGCATACCCTAATCCTAACCCGTACCCTAAACCGAGCCCAAACCCTAACACTAGCCCTAACCCTAACCCTAACCCATACCCTACGCCCTACCCGAACCCCTCCCCGAACCCGTATCGTAAGCCGTACCCTAACCCTCACCCTAACCCTAACCCTAACCCTAAGCTACCCTTGACGGCTCCTGCCTCCAATAGATTTCCTAAGCACTAGTGTTTTAAGGAACTGGTTAAAAAGAGAATCCTAATGTGATTTCTTGATAATGGGTGTGTTCCTTATCTTCTCCTAGTGTCTAAACTCTTCCCCATGGCTGGACCCCCAAATAATATTCCTTTACGTGCTAAGGGGTATCTAGAGAGTGGGATAGGTTTAATAACTACCCTCACCCTAAAGCGTACCCTAACCCTAACCACTACCCTAACACAAACGCGTACCCTAATCCTAACCCGTACCCTAAACCGACCCCTAACCCTAACACTAACCTTAACCCTAACCCTAACCCATACCCTACGCCCTACCCGAACCCCTCCCCGAACCTGTACCCTAAGCCGTACCCTAACCCTCACCCTAAACCTAACCCTAACCCTAAGCTAACCTTGACTGCTTCTGCCTCCAATAGATTTCCTAAGCACTAGTGTTTTAAGGAACAGGTTAAAAAGAGAATCCTAATGTGATTTCTTGATAATGGGTGTGTTCCTTATCTTCTCCTAGTGTCTAAACTCTTCTCCATGGCTGGACCCCCAATAATATTCCTGTACGTGCTAAGGGGTATCTAGAGAGTGGGATAGGTTTAAAAACTAACCTCACCCTATCGCATACCCTAACCCTAACCCCTACCCTAACCCTAACGCGTACCCTAATCCTAACCCGTACCCTAAACCGAGCCCTAACCCTAACACTAACCCTAACCCTAACCCTAACCCATAGCCTACGCCCTACCCGAACCCCTCCCCGAACCCATACCCTAAGCCGTACCCTAACCCTCACCCTAACCCTAACCCTAACCCTAAGCTACCCTTGACTGCTTCTGCCTCCAATAGATTTCCTAAGCACTAGTGTTTTAAGGAACAGTTTAAAAAGAGAATCATATTGTGATTTCTTGATAATGGGTGTGTACCTTATCTTCTCCTAGTGTCTAAACTCTTCTCCATGGCTGGACCCCCAAATAATTTTCCTTTACGTGCTAAGGGGTATCTAGAGAGTGGGATAGGTTTAATAACTACCCTCACCCTAAAGCGTACCCTAACCCTAACCACTACCCTAACACTAACGCGTACCCTAATCCTAACCCTAGCCTAAACCGAGCCCTAACCCTAACACTAACCCTAACCCTAACCCTAAACCATACCCTACGCCCTACCCGAACCCCTCCCCGAACCCGTACCCTAAGCCGTACCCTAACCCTCACCCTAACCCTAACCCTAACCCTAAGCTACCCTTGACTGCTTCTGCCTCCAATAGATTTCCTAAGCACTAGTGTTTTAAGGAACAGGTTAAAAAGAGAATCCTAATGTGATTTCTTGATAATGGGTGTGTTCCTTATCTTCTCCTCGTGTCTAAACTCTTCTCCATGGCTGGACCCCCAAAATAATATTCCTTTACGTGCTAAGGGGTATCTAGATAGTGGGATAGATTTAATAACTACCCTCACCCTAATGCGTACCCTAACCCTAACCCCTACCCTAACCCTAACGTGTACCCTAATCCTAACCCGTACCCTAAACTGAGCCCTAACCCTAACACTAGCCCTAACCCTAACCCTGACACATACCCTACGCCCTACCCGAACCCCTCCCCGAACCCGTACCCTAAGCCGTACCCTAACCCTCACCCTAACCCTAACCCTAACCCTAAGCTACCCTTGACTGCTTCTGCCTCCAATAGATTTCCTAAGCACTAGTGTTTTAAGGAACAGGTTAAAAAGAGAATCCTAATGTGATTTCTTGATAATGGGTGTGTTCCTTATCTTCTCCTCGTGTCTAAACTCTTCTCCATTCCTGGACCCCCAAATAATAGTCCTTTACGTGCTAAGGGGTATCTAGAGAGTGGGATAGGTTTAATAACTACCCTCACCCTAACGCGTACCCTAACCCTAACCCCTACCCTAACCCTAACGCGTACCCTAATCCTAACCCGTACCCTAAACCGAGCCCTAACCCTAACACTAACCCTAACCCTAACCCTAACCCATACCCTACGCCCTACCCGAACCCCTCCCCGAACCCGTAACCTAAGCCATACCCTAACCCTCACCCTAACCCTAACCCTAACCCTAAGCTACCCTTGACTGCTTCTGCCTCCAATACATTTCCTAAGCACTAGTGTTTTAAGGAACAGTTTAAAAAGAGAATCATATTGTGATTTCTTGATAATGGGTGTGTTCCTTATCTTCTCCTAGTGTCTAAACTCTTCTCCATGGCTGGACCCCCAAATAATATTCCTTTACGTGCTAAGGGGTATCTAGAGAGTGGGATAGGTATAATAACTACCCTCACCCTAAAGCGTACCCTAACCCTAACCACTACCCTAACACTAACACGTACCCTAATCCTAACCCGTAACATAAACTGACCCCTAACCCTAACACTAACCCTAACCCTAACCCTAACCCATACCCTACGCCCTACCCGAACCCCTCCCCGAACCCGTACCCTAAGCCGTACCCTAACCCTCACCCTAACCCTAACCCTAACCCTAAGCTACCCTTGACTGCTTCTTCCTCCAATAGATTTCCTAAGCACTAGTGTTTTAAGGAACAGGTTAAAAAGAGAATCCTAATGTGATTTCGTGATAATGGGTGTGTTCCTTATCTTCTCCTAGGGTCTAAACTCTTCTCCATGGCTGGACCCCCAATAATATTCCTGTACGTGCTAAGGGGTATCTAGAGAGTGGGATAGGTTTAAAAACTAACCTCACCCTATCGCATACCCTAACCCTAACCCCTACCCTAACCCTAACGCGTACCCTAATCCTAACCCGTACCCTAAACCGAGCCCTAAACCTAACACTAACCCTAACCCTAACCCTAACCCATAGCCTACGCCCTACCCGAACCCCTCCCCGAACCCGTACCCTAAGCCGTACCCTAACCCTCACCCTAACCCTAACCCTAACCCTAAGCTACCCTTGACTGCTTCTGCCTCCAATAGATTTCCTAAGCACTAGTGTTTTAAGGAACAGTTTAAAAAGAGAATCATATTGTGATTTCTTGATAATGGGTGTGTTCCTTATCTTCTCCTAGTGTCTAAACTCTTCTCCATGGCTGGATCCCCAAATAATATTCCTTTACGTGCTAAGGGGTATCTAGAGAGTGGGATAGGTTTAATAACTACCCTCACCCTAACGCGTACACTAACCCTAACGCCTACCCTAATCCTAACCCGTACCCTAAACCGAGCCCTAACCCTAACAGTAACCCTAACCCTAACCCTAACCCATACCCTACGCCCTACCCGAACCCCTCCCCGAACCCGTGCCCTAAGTCGTACCCTAACCCTCACCCTAAACCTAACCCTAACCCTAACCCTAAGCTACCCTTGACGGCTTCTGCCTCCAATAGATTTCCTAAGCACTAGTGTTTTAAGGAACAGGTTAAAAAGAGAATCCTAATGTGATTTCTTGATAATGGGTGTGTTCCTTATCTTCTCCTCGTGTCTAAACTCTTCTCCATGGCTGGACCCCCAATTAATATTCCTTTATGTGCTAAGGGGTATCTAGAGAGTGTGATAGGTTTAATAACTACCCTCACCCTAATGCGTACCCTAACCCTAACCCCTACCCTAACCCTAACGCATACCCTAATCCTAACCCGTACCCTAAACCGAGCCCAAACCCTAACACTAGCCCTAACCCTAAACCTAACCCATACCCTACGCCCTACCCGAACCCCTCCCCGAACCCGTATCGTAAGCCGTACCCTAACCCTCACCCTAACCCTAACCCTAACCCTAAGCTACCCTTGACGGCTCCTGCCTCCAATAGATTTCCTAAGCACTAGTGTTTTAAGGAACTGGTTAAAAAGAGAATCCTAATGTGATTTCTTGATAATGGGTGTGTTCCTTATCTTCTCCTAGTGTCTAAACTCTTCCCCATGGCTGGACCCCCAAAATAATATTCCTTTATGTGCTAAGGGGTATCTAGAGAGTGGGATAGGTTTAATAACTACCCTCACCCTAAAGCGTACCCTAACCCTAACCACTACCCTAACACTAACGCGTACCCTAATCCTAATCCGTACCCTAAACCGAGCCCTAACCCTAACACTAACCCTAACCCTAACCCTAACCCATACCCTACCTACGCCCTACCCGAACCCCTCCCCGAACCCGTACCCTAAGCCGTACCCTAACCCTCACCCTAACCCTAACCCTAACCCTAAGCTACCCTTGACTGCTTCTGCCTCCAATAGATTTCCTAAGCACTAGTGTTTTAAGGAACAGGTTAAAAAGAGAATCCTAATGTGATTTCTTGATAATGGGTGTGTTCCTTATCTTCTCCTCGTGTCTAAACTCTTCTCCATGGCTGGACCCCCAAATAATATTCCTTTACGTCCTAAGGGGTATCTAGAGAGTGGGATAGGTTTAATAACTACCCTCACCCTAACGCGTACCCTAACCCTAACCCCTACCCTAACCCTAACGCGTACCCTAATCCTAACCCGTACCCTAAACCGAGCCCTAACCCTAACACTAGCCCTAACCCTAACCCTAACCCATACCCTACGCCCTACACAAACCCCTCCCCGAAACCGTACCCTAAGCCGTACCCTAACCCTCACCCTAACCCTAACCCTAACCCTAAGCTACCCTTGACTGCTTCTTCCTCCAATAGATTTCCTAAGCACTAGTGTTTTAAGGAACAGGTTAAAAAGAGAATTCTAATGTGATTTCGTGATAATGGGTGTGTTCTTTATCTTCTCCTAGTGTCTAAACTCTTCTCCATGGCTGGACCCCCAATAATATTCCTGTACGTGCTAAGGGGTATCTAGAGAGTGGGATAGGTTTAAAAACTAACCTCACCCTATCGCATACCCTAACCCTAACCCCTACCCTAACCCTAACGCGTACCCTAATCCTGACCCGTACCCTAAACCGAGCCCTAACCCTAACATTAACCCTAACCCTAACCCTAACCCATAGCCTACGCCCTACCCGAACCCCTCCCCGAACCCATACCCTAAGCCGTACCCTAACCCTCACCCTAACCCTAACCCTAACCCTAAGCTACCCTTGACGGCTTCTGCCTCCAATAGATTTCCTAAGCACTAGTGTTTTAAGGAACAGGTTAAAAAGAGAATCCTAATGTGATTTCTTGATAATGGGTGTGTTACTTATCTTCTCCTCGTGTCTAAACTCTTCTCCATGGCTGGACCCCCAAATAATATTCCTTTACGTGCTAAGGCGTATCTAGAGAGTGGGATAGGTTTAATAACTACCCTCACCCTAACGCGTACCCTAACCCTAACCCCTACCCTAACCCTAACGCGTACCCTAATCCTAAACCGTACCCTAAACCGAGACCTAACCCTAACACTAGCCCTAACCCTAACCCTAACCCATACCCTATGCCCTACCCAAACCCCTCCCCGAAACCGTACCCTAAGCCATACCCTAACCCTCACCCTAACCCTAACCCTAACCCTAAGCTACCCTTGACTGCTTCTTCCTCCAATAGATTTCCTAAGCACTAGTGTTTTAAGGAACAGGTTAAAAAGAGAATCCTAATGTGATTTCGTGATAATGGGTGTGTTCCTTATCTTCTCCTAGGGTCTAAACTCTTCTCCATGGCTGGACCCCCAATAATATTCCTGTACGTGCTAAGGGGTTTCTAGAGAGTGGGATAGGTTTAAAAACTAACCTCACCCTATCGCATACCCTAACCCTAACCCCTACCCTAACCCTAACGCGTACCCTAATCCTAACCCGTACCCTAAACCGAGCCCTAAACCAAACACTAACCCTAACCCTAACCCTAACCCATAGCCTACGCCCTACCCGAACCCCTCCCCGAACCCGTACCCTAAGCCGTACCCTAACCCTCACCCTAACCCTAACCCTAACCCTAAGCTACCCTTGACGGCTTCTGCCTCCAATAGATTTCCTAAGCACTAGTGTTTTAAGGAACAGTTTAAAAAGAGAATCATATTGTGATTTCTTGATAATGGGTGTGTTCCTTATCTTCTCCTAGTGTCTAAACTCTTCTCCATGGCTGGACCCCCAAATAATATTCCTTTACGTGCTAAGGGGTATCTAGAGAGTGGGATAGGTTTAATAACTACCCTCACCCTAACGAGTACACTAACCCTAACGCGTACCCTAATCCTAACCCGTACCCTAAACCGAGCCCTAACCCTAACAGTAACCCTAACCCTAACCCTAACCCATACCCTACGCCCTACCCGAACCCCTCCCCGAACCCGTGCCCTAAGTCGTACCCTAACCCTCACCCTAAACCTAACCCTAACCCTAACCCTAAGCTACCCTTGACGGCTTCTGCCTCCAATAGATTTCCTAAGCACTAGTGTTTTAAGGAACAGGTTAAAAAGAGAATCCTAATGTGATTTCTTGATAATGGGTGTGTTCCTTATCTTCTCCTCGTGTCTAAACTCTTCTCCATGGCTGGACCCCCAATTAATATTCCTTTATGTGCTAAGGGGTATCTAGAGAGTGTGATAGGTTTAATAACTACCCTCACCCTAACGCGTACCCTAACCCTAACCCCTACCCTAACCCTAACGCATACCCTAATCCTAACCCGTACCCTAAACCGAGCCCAAACCCTAACACTAGCCCTAACCCTAACCCTAACCCATACCCTACGCCCTACCCGAACCCCTCCCCGAACCCGTATCGTAAGCCGTACCCTAACCCTCACCCTAACCCTAACCCTAACCCTAAGCTACCCTTGACGGCCCCTGCCTCCAATAGATTTCCTAAGCACTAGTGTTTTAAGGAACTGGTTAAAAAGAGAATCCTAATGTGATTTCTTGATAATGGGTGTGTTCCTTATCTTCTCCTAGTGTCTAAACTCTTCCCCATGGCTGGACCCCCAAAATAATATTCCTTTATGTGCTAAGGGGTATCTAGAGAGTGGGATAGGTTTAATAACTACCCTCACCCTAAAGCGTACCCTAACCCTAACCACTACCCTAACACTAACGCGTACCCTAATCCTAATCCGTACCCTAAACCGAGCCCTAACCCTAACACTAACCCTAACCCTAACCCTAACCCATACCCTACGCCCTACCCGAACCCCTCCCCGAACCCGTACCCTAAGCCGTACCCTAACCCTCACCCTAACCCTAACCCTAACCCTAAGCTACCCTTGACTGCTTCTGCCTCCAATAGATTTCCTAAGCACTAGTGTTTTAAGGAACAGGTTAAAAAGAGAATCCTAATGTGATTTCTTGATAATGGGTGTGTTCCTTATCTTCTCCTCGTGTCTAAACTCTTCTCCATGGCTGGACCCCCAAATAATATTCCTTTACGTGCTAAGGGGTATCTAGAGAGTGGGATAGGTTTAATAACTACCCTCACCCTAACGCGTACCCTAACCCTAACCCCTACCCTAACCCTAACGCGTACCCTAATCCTAACCCGTACCCTAAACCGAGCCCTAACCCTAACACTAGCCCTAACCCTAACCCTAACCCATACCCTACGCCCTACACAAACCCCTCCCCGAAACCGTACCCTAAGCCGTACCCTAACCCTCACCCTAACCCTAACCCTAACCCTAAGCTACCCTTGACTGCTTCTTCCTCCAATAGATTTCCTAAGCACTAGTGTTTTAAGGAACAGGTTAAAAAGAGAATCCTAATGTGATTTCGTGATAATGGGTGTGTTCCTTATCTTCTCCTTGGGTCTAAACTCTTCTCCATGGCTGGACCCCCAATAATATTCCTGTACGTGCTAAGGGGTATCTAGAGAGTGGGATAGGTTTAAAAACTAACCTCACCCTATCGCATACCCTAACCCTAACCCCTACCCTAACCCTAACGCGTACCCTAATCCTAACCCGTACCCTAAACCGAGCCCTAACCCTAACACTAACCCTAACCCTAACCCTAACCCATAGCCTACGCCCTACACGAACCCCTCCCCGAACCCGTACCCTAAGCCGTACCCTAACCCTCACCCTAACCCTAACCCTAACCCTAAGCTACCCTTGACGGCTTCTGCCTAAAATAGATTTCCTAAGCACTAGTGTTTTAAGGAACAGTTTAAAAAGAGAATCATATTGTGATTTCTTGATAATGGGTGTGTTCCTTATCTTCTCCTAGTGTCTAAACTCTTCTCCATGGCTGGACCCCCAAATAATATTCCTTTACGTGCTAAGGGGTATCTAGAGAGTGGGATAGGTTTAATAACTACCCTCACCCTAACGCGTACACTAACCCTAACGCGTACCCTAATCCTAACCCGTACCCTAAACCGAGCCCTAACCCTAACAGTAACCCTAACCCTAACCCTAACCCATACCCTACGCCCTACCCGAACCCCTCCCCGAACCCGTGCCCTAAGCCGTACCCTAACCCTCACCCTAAACCTAACCCTAACCCTAACCCTAAGCTACCCTTGACGGCTTCTGCCTCCAATAGATTTCCTAAGAACTAGTGTTTTAAGGAACATGTTAAAAAGAGAATCCTAATGTGATTTCTTGATAATAGGTGTGTTCCTTATCTTCTCCTCGTGTCTAAACTCTTCTCCATGGCTGGACCCCCAAATAATATTCCTTTATGTGCTAAGGGGTATCTAGAGAGTGTGATAGGTTTAATAACTACCCTCACCCTAACGCGTACCCTAACCCTAAACCCTACCCTAACCCTAACGCGTACCCTAATCCTAACCCGTACCCTAAACCGAGCCCTAACCCTAACACTAGCCCTAACCCTAACCCTAACCCATACCCTACGCCCTACCCGAACCCCACCCCGAACCCGTATCGTAAGCCGTACCCTAACCCTCACCCTAACCCTAACCCTAACCCTAAGCTACCCTTGACGGCTCCTGCCTCCAATAGATTTCCTAAGCACTAGTGTTTTAAGGAACTGGTTAAAAAGAGAATCCTAATGTGATTTCTTGATAATGGGTGTGTTCCTTATCTTCTCCTAGTGTCTAAACTCTTCCCCATGGCTGGACCCCAAATAATATTCCTTTACGTGCTAAGGGGTATCTAGAGAGTGGGATAGGTTTAATAACTACCCTCACCCTAAAGCGTACCCTAACCCTAACCACTACCCTAACACTAACGCGTACCCTAATCCTAACCCGTACCCTAAACCGACCCCTAACCCTAACACTAACCTTAACCCTAACCCTAACCCATACCCTATGCCCTACCCGAACCCCTCCCCGAACCCGTACCCTAAGCCGTACCCTAACCCTCACCCTAAACCTAAGCCTAACCCTAAGCTAACCTTGACTGCTTCTGCCTCCAATAGATTTCCTAAGCACTAGTGTTTTAAGGAACAGGTTAAAAAGAGAATCCTAATGTGATTTCTTGATAATGGGTGTGTTCCTTATCTTCTCCTCGTGTCTAAACTCTTCTCCATGGCTGGACCCCCAAATAATGTTCCTTTACGTGCTAAGGGGTATCTAGAGAGTGGGATAGGTTTAATAACTACCCTCACCCTAACGCGTACCCTAACCCTAACCCCTAACCTAACCCTAACGCGTACCCTAATCCTAACCCGTACCCTAAACCGAGCCCTAACCCTAATCCTAGCCGTAACCCTAACCCTAACCCATACCCTACGCCCTACCCAAACCCCTCCCCGAAACCGTACCCTAAGCCGTACCCTAACCCTCACCCTAACCCTAACCCTAACCCTAAGCTACCCTTGACTGCTTCTTCCTCCAATAGATTTCCTAAGCACTAGTGTTTTAAGGAACAGGTTAAAAAGAGAATCCTAATGTGATTTCGTGATAATGGGTGTGTTCCTTATCTTCTCCTTGGGTCTAAACTCTTCTCCATGGCTGGACCCCCAATAATATTCCTGTACGTGCTAAGGGGTATCTAGAGAGTGGGATAGGTTTAAAAACTAACCTCACCCTATCGCATACCCTAACCCTAACCCCTACCCTAACCCTAACGCGTACCCTAATCCTAACCCGTACCCTAAACCGAGCCCTAACCCTAACACTAACCCTAACCCTAACCCTAACCCATAGCCTACGCCCTACACGAACCCCTCCCCGAACCCGTACCCTAAGCCGTACCCTAACCCTCACCCTAACCCTAACCCTAACCCTAAGCTACCCTTGACGGCTTCTGCCTCCAATAGATTTCCTAAGCACTAGTGTTTTAAGGAACAGTTTAAAAAGAGAATCATATTGTGATTTCTTGATAATGGGTGTGTTCCTTATCTTCTCCTAGTGTCTAAACTCTTCTCCATGGCTGGACCCCCAAATAATATTCCTTTACGTGCTAAGGGGTATCTAGAGAGTGGGATAGGTTTAATAACTACCCTCACCCTAACGCGTACACTAACCCTAACGCGTACCCTAATCCTAACCCGTACCCTAAACCGAGCCCTAACCCTAACAGTAACCCTAACCCTAACCCTAACCCATACCCTACGCCCTACCCGAACCCCTCCCCGAACCCGTGCCCTAAGCCGTACCTTAACCCTCACCCTAAACCTAACCCTAACCCTAACCCTAAGCTACCCTTGACGGCTTCTGCCTCCAATAGATTTCCTAAGCACTAGTGTTTTAAGGAACATGTTAAAAAGAGAATCCTAATGTGATTTCTTGATAATAGGTGTGTTCCTTATCTTCTCCTCGTGTCTAAACTCTTCTCCATGGCTGGACCCCCAAATAATATTCCTTTATGTGCTAAGGGGTATCTAGAGAGTGTGATAGGTTTAATAACTACCCTCACCCTAACGCGTACCCTAACCCTAAACCCTACCCTAACCCTAACGCGTACCCTAATCCTAACCCGTACCCTAAACCGAGCCCTAACCCTAACACTAGCCCTAACCCTAACCCTAACCCATACCCTACGCCCTACCCGAACCCCACCCCGAACCCGTATCGTAAGCCGTACCCTAACCCTCACCCTAACCCTAACCCTAACCCTAAGCTACCCTTGACGGCTCCTGCCTCCAATAGATTTCCTAAGCACTAGTGTTTTAAGGAACTGGTTAAAAAGAGAATCCTAATGTGATTTCTTGATAATGGGTGTGTTCCTTATCTTCTCCTAGTGTCTAAACTCTTCCCCATGGCTGGACCCCAAATAATATTCCTTTACGTGCTAAGGGGTATCTAGAGAGTGGGATAGGTTTAATAACTACCCTCACCCTAAAG
The DNA here is from genome assembly GCF_949987535.1 of Balaenoptera acutorostrata. Classification (NCBI taxonomy): domain Eukaryota; kingdom Metazoa; phylum Chordata; class Mammalia; order Artiodactyla; family Balaenopteridae; genus Balaenoptera; species Balaenoptera acutorostrata. The sequence continues at coordinate 83,654 of NW_026645841.1, read as the reverse complement.
CGTACCCTAACCCTAACCACTACCCTAACACTAACGCGTACCCTAATCCTAACCCGTACCCTAAACCGACCCCTAACCCTAACACTAACCTTAACCCTAACCCTAACCCATACCCTATGCCCTACCCGAACCCCTCCCCGAACCCGTACCCTAAGCCGTACCCTAACCCTCACCCTAAACCTAACACTAACCCTAAGCTAACCTTGACTGCTTCTGCCTCCAATAGATTTCCTAAGCACTAGTGTTTTAAGGAACAGGTTAAAAAGAGAATCCTAATGTGATTTCTTGATAATGGGTGTGTTCCTTATCTTCTCCTCGTGTCTAAACTCTTCTCCATGGCTGGACCCCCAAATAATATTCCTTTACGTGCTAAGGGGTATCTAGAGAGTGGGATAGGTTTAATAACTACCCTCACCCTAACGCGTACCCTAACCCTAACCCCTAACCTAACCCTAACGCGTACCCTAATCCTAACCCGTACCCTAAACCGAGCCCTAACCCTAATCCTAGCCGTAACCCTAACCCTAACCCATACCCTACGCCCTACCCAAACCCCTCCCCGAAACCGTACCCTAAGCCGTACCCTAACCCTCACCCTAACCATAACACTAACCCTAAGCTACCCTTGAGTGCTTCTTCCTCCAATAGATTTCCTAAGCACTAGTGTTTTAAGGAACAGGTTAAAAAGAGAATCCTAATGTGATTTCGTGATAATGGGTGTGTTCCTTATCTTCTCCTAGTGTCTAAACTCTTCTCCATGGCTGGACCCCCAATAATATTCCTGTACGTGCTAAGGGGTATCTAGAGAGTGGGATAGGTTTAAAAACTAACCTCACCCTATTGCATACCCTAACCCTAACCCCTACCCTAACCCTAACGCGTACCCTAATCCTAACCCGTACCCTAAACCGAGCCCTAACCCTAACACTAACCCTAACCCTAACCCTAACCCATAGCCTACGCCCTACCCGAACCCCTCCCCGAACCCATACCCTAAGCCGTACCCTAACCCTCACCCTAACCCTAACCCTAACCCTAAGCTACCCTTGACGGCTTCGGCCTCCAATAGATTTCCTAAGCACTAGTGTTTTAAGGAACAGTTTAAAAAGAGAATCATATTGTGATTTCTTGATAATGGGTGTGTACCTTATCTTCTCCTAGTGTCTAAACTCTTCTCCATGGCTGGACCCCCAAATAATATTCCTTTACGTGCTAAGGGGTATCTAGAGAGTGGGATAGGTTTAATAACTACCCTCACCCTAAAGCGTACCCTAACCCTAACCACTACCCTAACACTAACGCGTACCCTAATCCTAACCCGTAGCCTAAACCGAGCCCTAACCCTAACACTAACCCTAACCCTAACCCTAAACCATACCCTACGCCCTACCCGAACCCCTCCCCGAACCCGTACCCTAAGCCGTACCCTAACCCTCACCCTAACCCTAACCCTAACCCTAAGCTACCCTTGACTGCTTCTGCCTCCAATAGATTTCCTAAGCACTAGTGTTTTAAGGAACAGGTTAAAAAGAGAATCCTAATGTGATTTCTTGATAATGGGTGTGTTCCTTATCTTCTCCTCGTGTCTAAACTCTTCTCCATTCCTGGACCCCCAAATAATAGTCCTTTACGTGCTAAGGGCTATCTAGAGAGTGGGATAGGTTTAATAACTACCCTCACTCTAACGCGTATCCTAACCCTAACCCCTACCCTAACCCTAACGCATACCCTAATCCTAACCCGTACCCTAAACCGAGCCCTAACCCTAACACTAGCCCTAACCCTAACCCTAACCCATACCCTACGCCCTACCCGAACCCCTCCCCGAACCCGTACCCTAAGCCGTACCCTAACCCTCACCCTAACCCTAACCCTAACCCTAAGCTACCCTTGACTGCTTCTGCCTCCAATAGATTTCCTAAGCACTAGTGTTTTAAGGAACAGGTTAAAAAGAGAATCCTAATGTGATTTCTTGATAATGGGTGTGTTCCTTATCTTCTCCTCGTGTCTAAACTCTTCTCCATGGCTGGACCCCCAAATAATATTCCTTTACGTGCTAAGGGGTATCTAGAGAGTGGGATAGGTTTAATAACTACCCTCACCCTAACGCGTACCCTAACCCTAACCCCTACCCTAACCCTAACGCGTACCCTAATCCTAACCCGTACCCTAAAACGAGCCCTAACCCTAACACTAGCCCTAACCCTAACCCTAACCCATACCCTACGCCCTACACAAACCCCTCCCCGAAACCGTACCCTAAGCCGTACCCTAACCCTCACCCTAACCCTAACCCTAACCCTAAGCTACCCTTGACTGCTTCTTCCTCCAATAGATTTCCTAAGCACTAGTGTTTTAAGGAACAGGTTAAAAAGAGAATCCTAATGTGATTTCGTGATAATGGGTGTGTTCCTTATCTTCTCCTTGGGTCTAAACTCTTCTCCATGGCTGGACCCCCAATAATATTCCTGTACGTGCTAAGGGGTATCTAGAGAGTGGGATAGGTTCAAAAACTAACCTCACCCTATCGCATACCCTAACCCTAACCCCTACCATAACCCTAACGCGTACCCTAATCCTAACCCGTACCCTAAACCGAGCCCTAACCCTAACACTAACCCTAACCCTAACCCTAACCCATAGCCTACGCCCTACACGAACCCCTCCCCGAACCCGTACCCTAAGCCGTACCCTAACCCTCACCCTAACCCTAACCCTAACCCTAAGCTACCCTTGACGGCTTCTGCCTCCAATAGATTTCCTAAGCACTAGTGTTTTAAGGAACAGTTTAAAAAGAGAATCATATTGTGATTTCTTGATAATGGGTGTGTTCCTTATCTTCTCCTAGTGTCTAAACTCTTCTCCATGGCTGGACCCCCAAATAATATTCCTTTACGTGCTAAGGGGTATCTAGAGAGTGGGATAGGTTTAATAACTACCCTCACCCTAACGCGTACACTAACCCTAACGCGTACCCTAATCCTAACCCGTACCCTAAACCGAGCCCTAACCCTAACAGTAACCCTAACCCTAACCCTAACCCATACCCTACGCCCTACCCGAACCCCTCCCCGAACCCGTGCCCTAAGCCGTACCCTAACCCTCACCCTAAACCTAACCCTAACCCTAACCCTAAGCTACCCTTGACGGCTTCTGCCTCCAATAGATTTCCTAAGCACTAGTGTTTTAAGGAACATGTTAAAAAGAGAATCCTAATGTGATTTCTTGATAATAGGTGTGTTCCTTATCTTCTCCTCGTGTCTAAACTCTTCTCCATGGCTGGACCCCCAAATAATATTCCTTTATGTGCTAAGGGGTATCTAGAGAGTGTGATAGGTTTAATAACTACCCTCACCCTAACGCGTACCCTAACCCTAAACCCTACCCTAACCCTAACGCGTACCCTAATCCTAACCCGTACCCTAAACCGAGCCCTAACCCTAACACTAGCCCTAACCCTAACCCTAACCCATACCCTACGCCCTACCCGAACCCCACCCCGAACCCGTATCGTAAGCCGTACCCTAACCCTCACCCTAACCCTAACCCTAACCCTAAGCTACCCTTGACGGCTCCTGCCTCCAATAGATTTCCTAAGCACTAGTGTTTTAAGGAACTGGTTAAAAAGAGAATCCTAATGTGATTTCTTGATAATGGGTGTGTTCCTTATCTTCTCCTAGTGTCTAAACTCTTCCCCATGGCTGGACCCCAAATAATATTCCTTTACGTGCTAAGGGGTATCTAGAGAGTGGGATAGGTTTAATAACTACCCTCACCCTAAAGCGTACCCTAACCCTAACCACTACCCTAACACTAACGCGTACCCTAATCCTAACCCGTACCCTAAACCGACCCCTAACCCTAACACTAACCTTAACCCTAACCCTAACCCATACCCTATGCCCTACCCGAACCCCTCCCCGAACCCGTACCCTAAGCCGTACCCTAACCCTCACCCTAAACCTAACCCTAACCCTAAGCTAACCTTGACTGCTTCTGCCTCCAATAGATTTCCTAAGCACTAGTGTTTTAAGGAACAGGTTAAAAAGAGAATCCTAATGTGATTTCTTGATAATGGGTGTGTTCCTTATCTTCTCCTCGTGTCTAAACTCTTCTCCATGGCTGGACCCCCAAATAATATTCCTTTACGTGCTAAGGGGTATCTAGAGAGTGGGATAGGTTTAATAACTACCCTCACCCTAACGCGTACCATAACCCTAACCCCTAACCTAACCCTAACGCGTACCCTAATCCTAACCCGTACCCTAAACCGAGCCCTAACCCTAATCCTAGCCGTAACCCTAACCCTAACCCATACCCTACGCCCTACCCAAACCCCTCCCCGAAACCGTACCCTAAGCCGTACCCTAACCCTCACCCTAACCATAACACTAACCCTAAGCTACCCTTGAGTGCTTCTTCCTCCAATAGATTTCCTAAGCACTAGTGTTTTAAGGAACAGGTTAAAAAGAGAATCCTAATGTGATTTCGTGATAATGGGTGTGTTCCTTATCTTCTCCTAGTGTCTAAACTCTTCTCCATGGCTGGGCCCCCAATAATATTCCTGTACGTGCTAAGGGGTATCTAGAGAGTGGGATAGGTTTAAAAACTAACCTCACCCTATTGCATACCCTAACCCTAACCCCTACCCTAACCCTAACGCGTACCCTAATCCTAACCCGTACCCTAAACCGAGCCCTAACCCTAACACTAACCCTAACCCTAACCCTAACCCATAGCCTACGCCCTACCCGAACCCCTCCCCGAACCCATACCCTAAGCCGTACCCTAACCCTCACCCTAACCCTAACCCTAACCCTAAGCTACCCTTGACGGCTTCGGCCTCCAATAGATTTCCTAAGCACTAGTGTTTTAAGGAACAGTTTAAAAAGAGAATCATATTGTGATTTCTTGATAATGGGTGTGTACCTTATCTTCTCCTAGTGTCTAAACTCTTCTCCATGGCTGGACCCCCAAATAATATTCCTTTACGTGCTAAGGGGTATCTAGAGAGTGGGATAGGTTTAATAACTACCCTCACCCTAAAGCGTACCCTAACCCTAACCACTACCCTAACACTAACGCGTACCCTAATCCTAACCCGTAGCCTAAACCGAGCCCTAACCCTAACACTAACCCTAACCCTAACCCTAAACCATACCCTACGCCCTACCCGAACCCCTCCCCGAACCCGTACCCTAAGCCGTACCCTAACCCTCACCCTAACCCTAACCCTAACCCTAAGCTACCCTTGACTGCTTCTGCCTCCAATAGATTTCCTAAGCACTAGTGTTTTAAGGAACAGGTTAAAAAGAGAATCCTAATGTGATTTCTTGATAATGGGTGTGTTCCTTATCTTCTCCTCGTGTCTAAACTCTTCTCCATTCCTGGACCCCCAAATAATAGTCCTTTACGTGCTAAGGGCTATCTAGAGAGTGGGATAGGTTTAATAACTACCCTCACTCTAACGCGTATCCTAACCCTAACCCCTACCCTAACCCTAACGCATACCCTAATCCTAACCCGTACCCTAAACCGAGCCCTAACCCTAACACTAGCCCTAACCCTAACCCTAACCCATACCCTACGCCCTACCCGAACCCCTCCCCGAACCCGTACCCTAAGCCGTACCCTAACCCTCACCCTAACCCTAACCCTAACCCTAAGCTACCCTTGACTGCTTCTGCCTCCAATAGATTTCCTAAGCACTAGTGTTTTAAGGAACAGGTTAAAAAGAGAATCCTAATGTGATTTCTTGATAATGGGTGTGTTCCTTATCTTCTCCTCGTGTCTAAACTCTTCTCCATGGCTGGACCCCCAAATAATATTCCTTTACGTGCTAAGGGGTATCTAGAGAGTGGGATAGGTTTAATAACTACCCTCACCCTAACGCGTACCCTAACCCTAACCCCTACCCTAACCCTAACGCGTACCCTAATCCTAACCCGTACCCTAAACCGAGCCCTAACCCTAACACTAGCCCTAACCCTAACCCTAACCCATACCCTACGCCCTACACAAACCCCTCCCCGAAACCGTACCCTAAGCCGTACCCTAACCCTCACCCTAACCCTAACCCTAACCCTAAGCTACCCTTGACTGCTTCTTCCTCCAATAGATTTCCTAAGCACTAGTGTTTTAAGGAACAGGTTAAAAAGAGAATCCTAATGTGATTTCGTGATAATGGGTGTGTTCCTTATCTTCTCCTTGGGTCTAAACTCTTCTCCATGGCTGGACCCCCAATAATATTCCTGTACGTGCTAAGGGGTATCTAGAGAGTGGGATAGGTTCAAAAACTAACCTCACCCTATCGCATACCCTAACCCTAACCCCTACCCTAACCCTAACGCGTACCCTAATCCTAACCCGTACCCTAAACCGAGCCCTAACCCTAACACTAACCCTAACCCTAACCCTAACCCATAGCCTACGCCCTACCCGAACCCCTCCCCGAACCCGTACCCTAAGCCGTACCCTAACCCTCACCCTAACCCTAACCCTAACCCTAAGCTACCCTTGACGGCTTCTGCCTCCAATAGATTTCCTAAGCACTAGTGTTTTAAGGAACAGTTTAAAAAGAGAATCATATTGTGATTTCTTGATAATGGGTGTGTTCCTTATCTTCTCCTAGTGTCTAAACTCTTCTCCATGGCTGGACCCCCAAATAATATTCCTTTACGTGCTAAGGGGTATCTAGAGAGTGGGATAGGTTTAATAACTACCCTCACCCTAACGCGTACACTAACCCTAACGCGTACCCTAATCCTAACCCGTACCCTAAACCGAGCCCTAACCCTAACAGTAACCCTAACCCTAACCCTAACCCATACCCTACGCCCTACCCGAACCCCTCCCCGAACCCGTGCCCTAAGCCGTACCCTAACCCTCACCCTAAACCTAACCCTAACACTAACCCTAAGCTACCCTTGACTGCTTCTGCCTCCAATAGATTTCCTAAGGACTAGTGTTTTAAGGAACAGGTTAATAAGAGAATCCTAATGTGATTTCTTGATAATGGGTGTGTTCCTTATCTTCTCCTCGTGTCTAAACTCTTCTCCATGGCTGGACCCCCAAATAATATTCCTTTACGTGCTAAGGGGTATCTAGATAGTGGGATAGATTTAATAACTACCCTCACCCTAATGCGTACCCTAACCCTAACCCCTACCCTAACCCTAACGTGTACCCTAATCCTAACCCGTACCCTAAACCGAGCCCTAACCCTAACACTAGCCCTAACCCTAACCCTAACACATACCCTACGCCCTACCCGAACCCCTCCCCGAACCCGTACCCTAAGCCGTACCCTAACCCTCACCCTAACCCTAACCCTAACCCTATGCTACCCTTGACTGCTTCTGCCTCCAATAGATTTCCTAAGCACTAGTGTTTTAAGGAACAGGTTAAAAAGAGAACCCTAATGTGATTTCTTGATAATGGGTGTGTTCCTTATCTTCTCCTCGTGTCTAAACTCTTCTCCATTCCTGGACCCCCAAATAATAGTCCTTTACGTGCTAAGGGCTATCTAGAGAGTGGGATAGGTTTAATAACTACCCTCACTCTAACGCGTATCCTAACCCTAACCCCTACCCTAACCCTAACGCATACCCTAATCCTAACCCGTACCCTAAACCGAGCCCTAACCCTAACACTAGCCCTAACCCTAACCCTAACCCATACCCTACGCCCTACCCGAACCCCTCCCCGAACCCGTACCCTAAGCCGTACCCTAACACTCACCCTAACCCTAACCCTAACCCTAAGCTACCCTTGACTGCTTCTGCCTCCAATAGATTTCCTAAGCACTAGTGTTTAAAGGAACAGGTTAAAAAGAGAATCCTAATGTGATTTCTTGATAATGGGTGTGTTCCTTATATTCTCCTCGTGTCTAAACTCTTTTCCAAGGCTGGACCCCCAAATAATATTCCTTTACGTGCTAAGGGGTATCTAGAGAGTGTGATAGGTTTAATAACTACCACCACCCTAACGCGTACCCTAACCCTAACCCCTACCCTAACCCTAACGCGTACCCTAATTCTAAAGCGTACCCTAAACGGAGCCCTAACCCTAACACTAACCCTAACCCTAACCCTAACCCATACCCTACGCCCTACCCGAACCCCTCCCCGAACCCGTACCCTAAGCCATACCCTAACCCTCACCCTAACCCTAACACTAACCCTAAGCTACCCTTGACTGCTTCTGCCTCCAATAGATTTCCTAAGCACTAGTGTTTTAAGGAACAGGTTAAAAAGAGAATCCTAATGTGATTTCGTGATAATGGGTGTGTTCCTTATCTTCTCCTAGTGTCTAAACTCTTCTCCATGGCTGGACCCCCAATAATATTCCTGTACGTGCTAAGGTGTATCTAGAGAGTGGAATAGGTTTAATAACTACCCTCACCCTAACGCGTACACTAAACCTAACACGTACCCTAATCCTAACCCGTACCCTAAACCGAGCCCTAACCCTAACACTAACCCTAACCCTAACCCTAACCCATACCCTACGCCCTACCCGAACCCCTCCCCGAACCCGTGCCCTAAGCCGTACCCTAACCCTCACCCTAACCCTAACCCTAACCCTAAGCTACCCTTGATGGCTTCTGCCTCCAATAGATTTCCTAAGCACTAGTGTTTTAAGGAACATGTTAAAAAGAGAATCCTAATGTGATTTCTTGATAATGGGTGTGTTCCTTATCTTCTCCTCGTGTCTAAACTCTTCTCCATGGCTGGACCCCCAAATAATATTCCTTTATGTGCTAAGGGGTATCTAGAGAGTGTGATAGGTTTAAAACTACCCTCACCCAATCGCGTACCCTAACCCTAACCCCTACCCTAACCCTAACGTGTACCCTAATCCTAACCCGTACCCTAAACCGAGCCCTAACCCTAACACTAACCCTAACCCTAACCCTAACCCATACCTTACGCCCTACCCGAACCCCTCCCCGAACCCGTACCCGAAGCCATACCCTAGCCCTCACCCTAACCCAAACCCTAACCCTAAGCTACCCTTGACTGCTTCTGCCTCCAATAGATTTCCTAAGCACTAGTGTTTTAAGGAACAGGTTAAAAAGAGAATCCTAATGTGATTTCATGATAATGGGTGTGTTCCTTATCTTCTCCTAGTGTCTAAACTCTTCTCCATGGCTGGACTCCCAAATAATATTCCTTTACGTGCTAAGGGGTATCTAGAGAGTGGGATAGGTTTAATAACTACCCTCACCCTAACGCGTACCCTAACCCTAACCCCTACCCTAACCCTAACGCGTACCCTAATCCTAACCCATACCCTAAACCGAGCCCTAACCCTAACACTAACCCTAACCCTAACCCTAACCCATACCCTACGCCCTACCCGAACCCCTCCCCGAACCCGTAACCTAAGCCATACCCTAACCCTCACCCTAACCCTAACCCTAACCCTAAGCTACCCTTGACTGCTTCTGCCTCCAATAAATTTCCTAAGCACTAGTGTTTTAAGGAACAGTTTAAAAAGAGAATCATATTGTGATTTCTTGATAATGGGTGTGTTCCTTATCTTCTCCTAGTGTCTAAACTGTTCCCCATGGCTGGACCCCCAAATAATATTCCTTTACGTGCTAAGGGGTATCTAGAGAGTGGGATAGGTATAATAACTACCCTCACCCTAAAGCGTACCCTAACCCTAACCACTACCCTAACACTAACACGTACCCTAAACCTAACCCGTAACATAAACCGACCCCTAACCCTAACACTAACCCTAACCCTAACCCTAACCCATACCCTACGCCCTACCCGAACCCCTCCCCGAACCCGTACCCTAAGCCGTATCCTAACCCTCACCCTAACCCTAACCCTAACCCTAAGCTACCCTTGACTGCTTCTGCCTCCAATAGATTTCCTAAGCACTAGTGTTTTAAGGAACAGGTTAAAAAGAGAATCCTAATGTGATTTCTTGATAATGGGTGTGTTCCTTATCTTCTCCTCGTGTCTAAACTCTTCTCCATGGCTGGACCCCCAAATAATATTCCTTTACCTGCTAAGGGGTATCTAGAGAGTGGGATAGGTTTAATAACTACTCTCACCCTAACGCGTACCCTAACCCTAACCCCTACCCTAACCCTAACACGTACCCTAATCCTAACCCGTACCCTAAACCGAGCCCTAACCCTAACCCTAGCCCTAACCCTAACCCTAACCCATACCCTACGCCCTACCAGAACCCCTCCCCGAACCCGTACCCTAAGCCGTACCCTAACCCTCACCCTAACCCTAACCCTAACCCTAAGCTACCCTTGACTGCTTCTTCCTCCAATAGATTTCCTAAGCATTAGTGTTTTAAGGAACAGGTTAAAAAGATAATCCTAATGTGATTTCGTGATAATGGGTGTGTTCCTTATCTTCTCCTAGGGTCTAAACTCTTCTCCATGGCTGGACCCCCAATAATATTCCTGTACGTGCTAAGGGGTATCTAGAGAGTGGGATAGGTTTAAAAACTAACCTCACCCTATCGCATACCCTAACCCTAACCCCTACCCTAACCCTAACGCGTACCCTAATCCTAACCCGTACCCTAAACCGAGCCCTAACCCTAACACTAACCCTAACCCTAACCCTAACCCATAGCCTACGCCCTACCCGAACCCCTCCCCGAACCCGTACCCTAAGCCATACCCTAACCCTCACCCTAACCCTAACCCTAACCCTAAGCTACCCTTGACGGCTTCTGCCTCCAATAGATTTCCTAAGCACTAGTGTTTTAAGGAACAGTTTAAAAAGAGAATCATATTGTGATTTCTTGATAATGGGTGTGTTCCTTATCTTCTCCTAGTGTCTAAACTCTTCTCCATGGCTGGACCCCCAATAATATTCCTGTACGTGCTAAGGGGTATCTAGAGAGTGGGATAGGTTTAATAACTACCCTCACCCTAACGCGTACACTAACCCTAACGCGTACCCTAATCCTAACCCGTACCCTAAACCGAGCCCTAACCCTAACAGTAACCCTAAGCCTAACCCTAACCCATACCCTACGCCCTACCCGAACCCCTCCCCGAACCCGTATCGTAAGCCGTACCCTAACCCTCACCCTAACCCTAACCCTAACCCTAAGCTACCCTTGACGGCTCCTGCCTCCAATAGATTTCCTATGCACTAGTGTTTTAAGGAACTGGTTAAAAAGAGAATCCTAATGTGATTTCTTGATAATGGGTGTGTTCCTTATCTTCTCCTAGTGTCTAAACTCTTCCCCATGGCTGGACCCCCAAAATAATATTCCTTTATGTGCTAAGGGGTATCTAGAGAGTGGGATAGGTTTAATAACTACCCTCACCCTAAAGCGTACCCTAACCCTAACCACTACCCTAACACTAACGCGTACCCTAATCCTAATCCGTACCCTAAACCGAGCCCTAACCCTAACACTAACCCTAACCCTAACCCTAACCCATACCCTACGCCCTACCCGAACCCCTCCCCGAACCCGTACCCTAAGCCGTACCCTAACCCTCACCCTAACCCTAACCCTAACCCTAAGCTACCCTTGACTGCTTCTGCCTCCAATAGATTTCCTAAGCACTAGTGTTTTAAGGAACAGGTTAAAAAGAGAATCCTAATGTGATTTCTTGATAATGGGTGTGTTCCTTATCTTCTCCTCGTGTCTAAACTCTTCTCCATGGCTGGACCCCCAAATAATATTCCTTTACGTGCTAAGGGGTATCTAGAGAGTGGGATAGGTTTAATAACTACCCTCACCCTAACGCGTACCCTAACCCTAACCCCTACCCTAACCCTAACGCGTACCCTAATCCTAACCCGTACCCTAAACCGAGCCCTAACCCTAACACTAGCCCTAAACCTAACCCTAACCCATACCCTACGCCCTACACAAACCCCTCCCCGAAACCGTACCCTAAGCCGTACCCTAACCCTCACCCTAACCCTAACCCTAACCCTAAGCTACCCTTGACTGCTTCTTCCTCCAATAGATTTCCTAAGCACTAGTGTTTTAAGGAACAGGTTAAAAAGAGAATCCTAATGTGATTTCGTGATAATGGGTGTGTTCCTTATCTTCTCCTTGGGTCTAAACTCTTCTCCATGGCTGGACCCCCAATAATATTCCTGTACGTGCTAAGGGGTATCTAGAGAGTGGGATAGGTTTAAAAACTAACCTCACCCTTTCGCATACCCTAACCCTAACCCCTACCCTAACCCTAACGCGTACCCTAATCCTAAACCGTACCCTAAACCGAGCCCTAACCCTAACACTAACCCTAACCCTAACCCTAACCCATAGCCTACGCCCTACCCGAACCCCTCCCCGAACCCGTACCCTAAGCCTTACCCTAACCCTCACCCTAACCCTAACCCTAACCCTAAGCTACCCTTGACGGCTTCTGCCTCCAATAGATTTCCTAAGCACTAGTGTTTTAAGGAACAGTTTAAAAAGAGAATCATATTGTGATTTCTTGATAATGGGTGTGTTCCTTATCTTCTCCTAGTGTCTAAACTCTTCTCCATGGCTGGACCCCCAAATAATATTCCTTTACGTGCTAAGGGGTATCTAGAGAGTGGGATAGGTTTAATAACTACCCTCACCCTAACGCGTACACTAACCCTAACGCGTACCCTAATCCTAACCCGTACCCTAAACCGAGCCCTAACCCTAACAGTAACCCTAACCCTAACCCTAACCCATACCCTACGCCCTACCCGAACCCCTCCCCGAACCCGTGCCCTAAGCCGTACCCTAACCCTCACCCTAACCCTAACCCTAACCCTAAGCTACCCTTGACTGCTTCTGCCTCCAATAGATTTCCTAAGCACTAGTGTTTTAAGGAACAGGTTAAAAAGAGAATCCTAATGTGATTTCGTGATAATGGGTGTGTTCCTTATCTTCTCCTAGGGTCTAAACTCTTCTCCATGGCTGGACCCCCAATAATATTCCTGTACGTGCTAAGGGGTATCTAGAGAGTGGGATAGGTTTAAAAACTAACCTCACCCTATCGCATACCCTAACCCTAACCCCTACCCTAACCCTAACGCGTACCCTAATCCTAACCCGTACCCTAAACCGAGCCCTAACCCTAACAGTAACCCTAACCCTAACCCTAACCCATACCCTACGCCCTACCCTAACCCCTCCCCGAACCCGTGCCCTAAGCCGTACCCTAACCCTCACCCTAACCCTAACCCTAAACCTAAGCTACCCTTGACGGCTTCTGCCTCCAATAGATTTCCTAAGCACTAGTGTTTTAAGGAACATGTTAAAAAGAGAATCCTAATGTGATTTCTTGATAATGGGTGTGTTGCTTATCTTCTCCTCGTGTCTAAACTCTTCTCCATGGCTGGACCCCCAAATAATATTCCTTTATGTGCTAAGGGGTATCTAGAGAGTGTGATAGGTTTAATAACTACCCTCACCCTAACACGTACCCTAACCCTAACGCCTACCCTAACCCTAACGCGTTCCCTAATCCTAACCCGTACCCTAAACCGAGCCCTAACCCTTACACTAACCCTAACCCTAACCCTAACCCATACCCTATGCCCTACCCGAACCCCTCCCCGAACCCGTACCCTAAGCCATACCCTAGCCCTCACCCTAACCCTAACCCTAACCCTAAGCTACCCTTGACTGCTTCTGCCTCCAATAGATTTCCTAAGCACTAGTGTTTTAAGGAACAGGTTAAAAAGAGAATCGTAATGTGATTTCTTGATAATGGGTGTGTTCCTTATATTCTCCTCGTGTCTAAACTCTTCTCCATGGCTGGACCCCCAAATAATATTCCTTTACGTGCTAAGGGTTATCTAGAGAGTGTGATAGGTTTAATAACTACCCTCACCCTAACGCGTACCCTAACCCTAACCGCTACCCTAAACCTAACTAGTAACCTAATCCTAACCCGTACCCTAAACCGAGCCCTAACCCTAACACTAACCCTAAATCTAACCCTAAACCATACCCTACGCCCTACCCGAACCCCTCCCCGAACCCGTACCCTAAGCCGTACCCTAACCCTCACCCTAACCCTAACCCTAACCCTAAGCTACCCTTGACTGCTTCTGCCTCCAATAGATTTCCTAACCACTAGTGTTTTAAGGAACAGTTTAAAAAGAGAATCATATTGTGATTTCTTGATAATGGGTGTGTTCCTTATCTTCTCCTAGTGTCTAAACCCTTCTCCATGGCTGGACGCCCAAATAATATTCCTTTACGTGCTAAGGGGTATCTAGAGAGTGGGATAGGTTTAATAACTACCCTCACCCTAAAGCGTACCCTAACCCTAACCCCTACCTAACACTAACGCGTACCCTAATCCTAACCCGTACCCTAAACCGAGCCCTAACCCTAACACTAACCCTAACCCTAACTCTAACCCATACCCTACGCCCTACCTGAACCCCTCCCCGAACCCGTACCCTAAGCCGTACCCTAACCCTCACCCTAACCCTAAACCTAACCCTAAGCTACCCTTGACGGCTTCTGCCTCCAATAGATTTCCTAAGCACTAGTGATTTAAGGAACAGGTTAAAAAGAGAATCCTAATGTGATTTCTTGATAATGGGTGTGTTCCTTATCTTCTCCTCGTATCTAAACTCTTCTCCATGGCTGGACCCCCAAATAATATTCCTTTACGTGCTAAGGGGTATCTAGAGAGTGGGATAGGTTTAATAACTACCCTCACCCTAACGCGTATCCGAACCCTAACCCCTACCCTAACCCTAACGCATACCCTAATCCTAACCTGTACCCTAAACCGAGCCCTAACCCTAACACTAACCCTAACCCTAACCCTAACCCATACCCTACGCCCTACCCGAACCCCTCCCCGAACCCGTACCCTAAGCCGTACCCTAACCCTCACCCTAACCCTAACCCTAACCCTAAGCTACCCTTGACTGCTTCTGCCTCCAATAGATTTCCTAAGCACTAGTGTTTTAAGGAACAGGTTAAAAAGAGAATCCTAATGTGATTTCTTGATAATGGGTGTGTTCCTTATATTCTCCTCGTGTCTAAACTCTTCTCCAAGGCTGGACCCCCAAATAATATTCCTTTACGTGCTAAGGGGTATCTAGAGAGTGTGATAGGTTTAATAACTACCCTCACCCTAACACGTACCCTAACCCTAACGCCTACCCTAACCCTAACGCGTTCCCTAATCCTAACCCGTACCCTAAACCGAGCCCTAACCCTTACACTAACCCTAACCCTAACCCTAACCCATACCCTATGCCCTACCCGAACCCCTCCCCGAACCCGTACCCTAAGCCATACCCTAGCCCTCACCCTAACCCTAACCCTAACCCTAAGCTACCCTTGACTGCTTCTGCCTCCAATAGATTTCCTAAGCACTAGTGTTTTAAGGAACAGGTTATAAAGAGAATCGTAATGTGATTTCTTGATAATGGGTGTGTTCCTTATATTCTCCTCGTGTCTAAACTCTTCTCCATGGCTGGACCCCCAAATAATATTCCTTTACGTGCTAAGGGGTATCTAGAGAGTGGGATAGGTTTAATAACTACCCTCACCCTAACGCGTACCCTAACCCTAACCCCTACCCTAACCCTAACGCGTACCCTAATCCTAACCCGTACCCTAAACCGAGCCCTAACCCTAACACTAGCCCTAAACCTAACCCTAACCCATACCCTACGCCCTACCCGAACCCCTCCCCGAACCCGTACCCTAAGCCGTACCCTAACCCTCACCCTAACCCTCACCCTAACCCTAAGCTACCCTTGACTGCTTCTGCCTCCAATAGATTTCCTAAGCACTAGTGTTTTAAGGAACAGGTTAAAAAGAGAATCCTAATGTGATTTCGTGATAATGGGTGTGTTCCTTATCTTCTCCTAGTGTCTAAACTCTTCTCCATGGCTGGACCCCCAAATAATATTCCTTTACGTGCTAAGGGGTATCTAGAGAGTGTGATAGGTTTAATAACTACCCTCACCCTAACGCGTACCCTAACCCTAACCGCTACCCTAAACCTAACTAGTAACCTAATCCTAACCCGTACCCTAAACCGAGCCCTAACCCTAACACTAACCCTAAATCTAACCCTAACCCATACCCTACGCCCTACCCGAACCCCTCCCCGAACCCGTACCCTAAGCCGTACCCTAACCCTCACCCTAACCCTAACCCTAACCCTAAGCTACCCTTGACTGCTTCTGCCTCCAATAGATTTCCTAACCACTAGTGTTTTAAGGAACAGTTTAAAAAGAGAATCATATTGTGATTTCTTGATAATGGGTGTGTTCCTTATCTTCTCCTAGTGTCTAAACCCTTCTCCATGGCTGGACGCCCAAATAATATTCCTTTACGTGCTAAGGGGTATCTAGAGAGTGGGATAGGTTTAATAACTACCCTCACCCTAAAGCGTACCCTAACCCTAACCCCTACCTAACACTAACGCGTACCCTAATCCTAACCCGTACCCTAAACCGAGCCCTAACCCTAACACTAACCCTAACCCTAACTCTAACCCATACCCTACGCCTTACCTGAACCCCTCCCCGAACCCGTACCCTAAGCCGTACCCTAACCCTCACCCTAACCCTAAACCTAACCCTAAGCTACCCTTGACGGCTTCTGCCTCCAATAGATTTCCTAAGCACTAGTGATTTAAGGAACAGGTTAAAAAGAGAATCCTAATGTGATTTCTTGATAATGGGTGTGTTCCTTATCTTCTCCTCGTATCTAAACTCTTCTCCATGGCTGGACCCCCAAATAATATTCCTTTACGTGCTAAGGGGTATCTAGAGAGTGGGATAGGTTTAATAACTACCCTCACCCTAACGCGTATCCTAACCCTAACCCCTACCCTAACCCTAACGCATACCCTAATCCTAACCCGTACCCTAAACCGAGCCCTAACCCTAACACTAACCCTAACCCTAACCCTAACCCATACCCTACGCCCTACCTGAACCCCTCCCCGAACCCGTACCCTAAGCCGTACCCTAACCCTCACCCTAACCCTAACCCTAACCCTAAGCTACCCTTGACTGCTTCTGCCTCCAATAGATTTCCTAAGCACTAGTGTTTTAAGGAACAGGTTAAAAAGAGAATCCTAATGTGATTTCTTGATAATGGGTGTGTTCCTTATATTCTCCTCGTGTCTAAACTCTTCTCCAAGGCTGGACCCCCAAATAATATTCCTTTACGTGCTAAGGGGTATCTAGAGAGTGTGATAGGTTTAATAACTACCCCCACCCTAAAGCGTACCCTAACCCTAACCACTACCCTAACACTAACGCGTACCCTAATCCTAACCCGTACCCTAAACCGAGCCCTAACCCTAACACTAACCCTAACCCTAACCCTAACCCATACCCTACGCCCTACCCGAACCCCTCCCCGAACCCGTACCCTAAGCCATACCCTAGCCCTCACCCTAACCCTAACCCTAACCCTAAGCTACCCTTGACTGCTTCTGCCTCCAATAGATTTCCTAAGCACTAGTGTTTTAAGGAACAGGTTAAAAAGAGAATCCTAATGTGTTTTCGTGATAATGGGTGTGTTCCTTATATTCTCCTAGTGTCTAAACTCTTCTCCATGGCTGGATCCCCAAATAATATTCCTTTACGTGCTAAGGGGTATCTAGAGACTGGGATAGGTTTAATAACTACCCTCACCCTAACGCGTACACTAACCCTAACCCCTACCCTAACCCTAGCGCGTACCCTAATCCTAACCTGTACCCTAAACCGAGCCCTAACCCTAACACTAACCCTAACCCTAACCCTAACCCATACCCTACGCCCTACCCGAACCCCTCCCCGAACCCGTACCCTAAGCCGTACCCTAACCCTCACCCTAACCCTAACCCTAAACCTAAGCTACCCTTGACGGCTTCTGCCTCCAATAGATTTCCTAAGCACTAGTGTTTTAAGGAACATGTTAAAAAGAGATTCCTAATGTGATTTCTTGATAATGGGTGTGTTGCTTATCTTCTCCTCGTGTCTAAACTCTTCTCCATGGCTGGACCCCCAAATAATATTCCTTTATGTGCTAAGGGGTATCTAGAGAGTGGGATAGGTTTAATAACTACCCTCACCCTAACACGTACCCTAACCCTAACGCCTACCCTAACCCTAACGCGTTCCCTAATCCTAACCCGTACCCTAAACCGAGCCCTAACCCTTACACTAACCCTAACCCTAACCCTAACCCATACCCTATGCCCTACCCGAAACCCTCCCCGAACCCGTACCCTAAGCCATACCCTAGCCCTCACCCTAACCCTAACCCTAACCCTAAGCTACCCTTGACGGCTTCTGCCTCCAATAGATTTCCTAAGCACTAGTGATTTAAGGAACAGGTTAAAAAGAGAATCGTAATGTGATTTCTTGATAATGGGTGTGTTCCTTATCTTCTCCTCGTGTCTAAACTCTTCTCCATGGCTGGACCCCCAAATAATATTCCTTTACGTGCTAAGGGGTATCTAGAGAGTGGGATAGGTTTAATAACTACCCTCACCCTAACGCGTACCCTAACCCTAACCCCTACCCTAACCCTAACGCGTACCCTAATCCTAACCCGTACCCTAAACCGAGCCCTAACCCTAACACTAGCCCTAAACCTAACCCTAACCCATACCCTACGCCCTACCCGAACCCCTCCCCGAACCCGTACCCTAAGCCGTACCCTAACCCTCACCCTAACCCTCACCCTAACCCTAAGCTACCCTTGACTGCTTCTGCCTCCAATAGATTTCCTAAGCACTAGTGTTTTAAGGAACAAGGTAAAAAGAGAATCCTAATGTGATTTCGTGATAATGGGTGTGTTCCTTATCTTCTCCTAGTGTCTAAACTCTTCTCCATGGCTGGACCCCCAAATAATATTCCTTTACGTGCTAAGGGGTATCTAGAGAGTGTGATAGGTTTAATAACTACCCTCACCCTAACGCGTACACTAACCCTAACCGCTACCCTAAACCTAACTAGTAACCTAATCCTAACCCGTACCCTAAACCGAGCCCTAACCCTAACACTAACCCTAACTCTAACCCTAACCCATACCCTACGCCCTAGCCGAACCCCTCCCCGAACCCGTACCCTAAGCCGTACCCTAACCCTCACCCTAACCCTAACCCTAACCCTAAGCTACCCTTGACGGCTTCTGCCTCCAATAGATTTCCTAAGCACTAGTGTTTTAAGGAACAGGTTAAAAAGAGAATCCTAATGTGATTTCTTGATAATGGGTGTGTTCCTTATATTCTCCTCGTGTCTAAACTCTTCTCCAAGGCTGGACCCCCAAATAATATTCCTTTACGTGCTAAGGGGTATCTAGAGAGTGTGATAGGTTTAATAACTACCCCCACCCTAAAGCGTACCCTAACCCTAACCACTACCCTAACACTAACGCGTACCCTAATCCTAACCCGTACCCTAAACCGAGCCCTAACCATAACACTAACCCTAACCCTAACCCTAACCCATACCCTACGCCCTACCCGAACCCCTCCCCGAACCCGTACCCTAAGCCATACCCTAGCCCTCACCCTAACCCTAACCCTAACCCTAAGCTACCCTTGACTGCTTCTGCCTCCAATAGATTTCCTAAGCACTAGTGTTTTAAGGAACAGGTTAAAAAGAGAATCCTAATGTGTTTTCGTGATAATGGGTGTGTTCCTTATCTTCTCCTAGTGTCTAAACTCTTCTCCATGGCTGGATCCCCAAGTAATATTACTTTACGTGCTAAGGGGTATCTAGAGACTGGGATAGGTTTAATAACTACCCTCACCCTAACGCGTACCCTAACCCTAACCCCTACCCTAACCCTAACGCGTACCCTAATCCTAACCCATACCCTAAACCGAGCCCTAACCCTAACACTAACTCTAACCCTAACCCTAACACATACCCTACGCCCTACCCGAACCCCTCCCTGAACCCGTACCCTAAACCGTACCCTAACCCTCACCCTAACCTTAACCCTAACCCTAAGCTACCCTTGACGGCTTCTGCCTCCAATAGATTTCCTAAGCACTAGTGATTTAAGGAACAGGTTAAAAAGAGAATCCTAATGTGATTTCTTGATAATGGGTGTGTTCCTTATCTTCTCCTCGTGTCTAAACTCTTCTCCATGGCTGGACCCCCAAATAATATTCCTTTACGTGCTAAGGGTTATCTAGAGAGTGGGATAGGTTTAATAACTACCCTCACCCTAACGCGTACCCTAACCCTAACCCCTACCCTAACCCTAACGCATACCCTAATCCTAACCCGTACCCTAAACCGAGCCCTAACCCTAACACTAGCCCTAACCCTAACCCTAACCCATACCCTACGCCCTACACGAACCCCTCCCCGAACCCGTATCGTAAGCCGTACCCTAACCCTCACCCTAACCCTAACGCTAACCCTAAGCTACCCTTGACTGCTTCTGCCTCCAATAGATTTCCTAAGCACTAGTGTTTTAAGGAACAGGTTGAAAAGAGAATCCTAATGTGATTTCTTGATAATGGGTGTGTTCCTTATCTTCTCCTAGTGTCTAAACTCTTCTCCATGGCTGGACCCCCAAATAATATTCCTTTACGTGCTAAGGGGTATCTAGAGAGTGGGATAGGTTTAATAACTAACCTCACCCTATCACGTACCCTAACCCTAACACCTACCCTAACACTAACGCGTACCCTAATCCTAACCCGTACCCTAAACCGAGCCCTAACCCTAACACTAACCCTAACCCTAACCCTAACCCATACCCTACGCCCTACCCGAACTCCTCCCCGAACCCGTACCCTAAGCCGTACCCTATCCCTCACCCTAACCCTAACCCTAACCCTAAGCTACCCTTGACTGCTTCTGCCTCCAATAGATTTCCTAAGCACTAGTGTTTTAAGGAACAGGTTAAAAAGAGAATCCTAATGTGTTTTCGTGATAATGGGTGTGTTCCTTATCTTCTCCTAGTGTCTAAACTCTTCTCCATGGCTAGATCCCCAAATAATATTCCTTTACGTGCTAAGGGGTATCTAGAGACTGGGATAGGTTTAATAACTACCCTCACCGTAACGCGTACACTAACCCTAACCCCTACCCTAACCCTAGCGCGTACCCTAATCCTAACCTGTACCCTAAACCGAGCCCTAACCCTAACACTAACCCTAACCCTAACCCTAACCCATACCCTACGCCCTACCCGAACCCCTCCCCGAACCCGTACCCTAAGCCGTACCCTAACCCTCACCCTAACCCTAACCCTAAACCTAACCTACCCTTGACGGCTTCTGCCTCCAATAGATTTTCTAAGCACTAGTGTTTTAAGGAACATGTTAAAAAGAGATTCCTAATGTGATTTCTTGATAATGGGTGTGTTGCTTATCTTCTCCTCGTGTCTAAACTCTTCTCCATGGCTGGACCCCCAAATAATATTCCTTTATGTGCTAAGGGGTATCTAGAGAGTGTGATAGGTTTAATAACTACCCTCACCCTAACACGTACCCTAACCCTAACGCCTACCCTAACCCTAACGCGTTCCCTAATCCTAACCCGTACCCTAAACCGAGCCCTAACCCTTACACTAACCCTAACCCTAACCCTAACCCATACCCTATGCCCTACCCGAACCCCTCCCCGAACCCGTACCCTAAGCCATACCCTAGCCCTCACCCTAACCCTAACCCTAACCCTAAGCTACCCTTGACTGCTTCTGCCTCCAATAGATTTCCTAAGCACTAGTGTTTTAAGGAACAGGTTAAAAAGAGAATCGTAATGTGATTTCTTGATAATGGGTGTGTTCCTTATATTCTCCTCGTGTCTAAACTCTTCTCCATGGCTGGACCCCCAAATAATATTCCTTTACGTGCTAAGGGGTATCTAGAGAGTGGGATAGGTTTAATAACTACCCTCACCCTAACGCGTACCCTAACACTAACCCCTACCCTAACCCTAAAGCGTACCCTAATCCTAACCCGTACCCTAAACCGAGCCCTAACCCTAACACTAGCCCTAAACCTAACCCTAACCCATACCCTACGCCCTACCCGAACCCCTCCCCGAACCCGTACCCTAAGCCGTACCCTAACCCTCACCCTAACCCTCACCCTAACCCTAAGCTACCCTTGACTGCTTCTGCCTCCAATAGATTTCCTAAGCACTAGTGTTTTAAGGAACAGGTTAAAAAGAGAATCCTAATGTGATTTCGTGATAATGGGTGTGTTCCTTATATTCTCCTAGTGTCTAAACTCTTCTCCATGGCTGGACCCCCAAATAATATTCCTTTACGTGCTAAGGGGTATCTAGAGAGTGTGATAGGTTTAATAACTACCCTCACCCTAACGCGTACCCTAACCCTAACCGCTACCCTAAACCTAACTAGTAACCTAATCCTAACCCGTACCCTAAACCGAGCCCTAACCCTAACACTAACCCTAACTCTAACCCTAACCCATACCCTACGCCCTACCCGAACCCCTCCCCGAACCCGTACCCTAAGCCGTACCCTAACCCTCACCCTAACCCTAACCCTAACCCTAAGCTACCCTTGACTGCTTCTGCCTCCAATAGATTTCCTAACCACTAGTGTTTTAAGGAACAGTTTAAAAAGAGAATCATATTGTGATTTCTTGATAATGGGTGTGTTCCTTATCTTCTCCTAGTGTCTAAACCCTTCTCCATGGCTGGACGCCCAAATAATATTCCTTTACGTGCTAAGGGGTATCTAGAGAGTGTGATAGGTTTAATAACTACCCTCACCCTAACACGTACCCTAACCCTAACCCCTACCCTAACCCTAACGCGTTCCCTAATCCTAACCCGTACCCTAAACCGAGCCCTAACCCTAACACTAACCCTAACCCTAACCCTAACCCATACCCGACGCCCTACCCGAACCCCTCCCCGAACCCGTACCCTAAGCCGTACCCTAACCCTAACCCTAACCCTAACCCTAACCCTAACCCTAACCCTAGCCCTCACCCTAACCCTAACCCTAACCTTAAGCTACCCTTGACTGCTTCTGCCTCCAATAGATTTCCTAAGCACTAGTGTTTTAAGGAACAGGTTAAAAAGAGAATCCTAATGTGTTTTCGTGATAATGGGTGTGTTCCTTATCTTCTCCTAGTGTCTAAACTCTTCTCCATGGCTGGATCCCCAAATAATATTCCTTTACGTGCTAAGGGGTATCTAGAGACTGGGATAGGTTTAATAACTACCCTCACCCTAACGCGTACCCTAACCCTAACCCCTACCCTAACCCTAACGCGTACCCTAATCCTAACCCATACCCTAAACCGAGCCCTAACCCTAACACTAACTCTAACCCTAACCCTAACCCATACCCTACGCCCTACCCGAACCCCTCCCTGAACCCCGTACCCTAAACCGTACCCTAACCCTCACCCTAACCTTAACCCTAACCCTAAGCTACCCTTGACGGCTTCTGGTCCAATAGATTTCCTAAGCACTAGTGATTTAAGGA
Source organism: Balaenoptera acutorostrata (assembly GCF_949987535.1). Lineage (NCBI taxonomy): Eukaryota > Metazoa > Chordata > Mammalia > Artiodactyla > Balaenopteridae > Balaenoptera > Balaenoptera acutorostrata. Next base: position 60,239 of record NW_026645841.1, on the reverse strand, counting down.
ACAGGTTAAAAAGAGAATCCTAATGTGATTTCTTGATAATGGGTGTGTTCCTTATCTTCTCCTCGTGTCTAAACTCTTCTCCATGGCTGGACCCCCAAATAATATTCCTTTACGTGCTAATGGTTATCTAGAGAGTGGGATAGGTTTAATAACTACCCTCACCCTAACGCGTACCCTAACCCTAACCCCTACCCTAACCCTAACGCATACCCTAATCCTAACCCGTACCCTAAACCGAGCCCTAACCCTAACACTAGCCCTAACCCTAACCCTAACCCATACCCTACGCCCTACACGAACCCCTCCCCGAACCCGTATCGTAAGCCGTACCCTAACCCTCACCCTAACCCTAACGCTAACCCTAAGCTACCCTTGACTGCTTCTGCCTCCAATAGATTTCCTAAGCACTAGTGTTTTAAGGAACAGGTTGAAAAGAGAATCCTAATGTGATTTCTTGATAATGGGTGTGTTCCTTATCTTCTCCTAGTGTCTAAACTCTTCTCCATGGCTGGACCCCCAAATAATATTCCTTTACGTGCTAAGGGGTATCTAGAGAGTGGGATAGGTTTAATAACTAACCTCACCCTATCGCGTACCCTAACCCTAACACCTACCCTAACACTAACGCGTACCCTAATCCTAACCCGTACCCTAAACCGAGCCCTAACCCTAACACTAACCCTAACCCTAACCCTAACCCATACCCTACGCCCTACCCGAAATCCTCCCCGAACCCGTACCCTAAGCCGTACCCTATCCCTCACCCTAACCCTAACCCTAACCCTAAGCTACCCTTGACTGCTTCTGCCTCCAATAGATTTCCTAAGCACTAGTATTTTAAGGAACAGGTTAAAAAGAGAATCCTAATGTGATTTCTTGATAATGGGTGTGTTCCTTATCTTCTGCTCGTGTCTAAACTCTTCTCCATGGCTGGACCCCCAAATAATATTCCTTTACGTGCTAAGGGGTATCTAGAGAGTGTGATAGGTTTAATAACTACCCTCACCCTAACACGTACCCTAACCCTAACCCCTACCCTAACCCTAACGCGTTCCCTAATCCTAACCCGTACCCTAAACCGAGCCCTAACCCTAACACTAACCCTAACCCTAACCCTAACCCATACCCTACGCCCTACCCGAACCCCTCACCGAACCCGTACCCTAAGCCATACCGTAGCCCTCACCCTAACCCTAACCCTAACCCTAAGCTACCCTTGACTGCTTCTGCCTCCAATAGATTTCCTAAGCACTAGTGTTTTAAGGAACAGGTTAAAAAGAGAATCCTAATGTGATTTCGTGATAATGGGTGTGTTCCTTATCTTCTCCTCGTGTCTAAACTCTTCTCCATGGCTGGACCCCCAAATAATATTCCTGTACGTGCTAAGGGGTATCTAGAGAGTGTGATAGGTTTAATAACTACCCTCACCCTAACGCGTACCCTAACCCTAACCGCTACCCTAAACCTAACGAGTACCCTAATCCTAACCCGTACCCTAAACCGAGCCCTAACCCTAACACTAACCCTAAATCTAACCCTAACCCATACCCTACGCCCTCCCCGAACCCCTCCCCGTACCCTTACCCTAAGCCGTACCCTAATCTCACCCTAACCCTAACCCTAACCCTAAGCTACCCTTGACTGCTTCTGCCTCCAATAGATTTCCTAACCACTAGTGTTTTAAGGAACAGTTTAAAAAGAGAATCATATTGTGATTTCTTGATAATGGGTGTGTTCCTTATCTTCTCCTAGTGTCTAAACCCTTCTCCATGGCTGGACGCCCAAATAATATTCCTTTACGTGCTAAGGGGTATCTAGAGAGTGGGATAGGTTTAATAACTACCCTCACCCTAAAGCGTACCCTAACCCTAACCCCTACCCTAACACTAACGCGTACCCTAATCCTAACCCGTACCCTAAACCGAGCCCTAACCCTAACACTAACCCTAACCCTAACTCTAACCCATACCCTACGCCCTACACGAACCCCTCCCTGAACCCGTACCCTAAGCCTTACCCTAACCCTCACCCTAACCCTAACCCTAACCCTAAGCTACCCTTGACTGCTTCTGCCTCCAATAGATTTCCTAAGCACTAGTGTTTTAAGGAACAGGTTAAAAAGAGAATCCTAATGTGATTTCTTGATAATGGGTGTGTTCCTTATATTCTCCTCGTGTCTAAACTCTTCTCCAAGGCTGGACCCCCAAATAATATTCCTTTACGTGCTAAGGGGTATCTAGAGAGTGTGATAGGTTTAATAACTACCCCCACCCTAAAGCGTACCCTAACCCTAACCACTACCCTAACACTAACGCGTACCCTAATCCTAACCCGTACCCTAAACCGAGCCCTAACCATAACACTAACCCTAACCCTAACCCTAACCCATACCCTACGCCCTACCCGAACCCCTCCCCGAACCCGTACCCTAAGCCATACCCTAGCCCTCACCCTAACCCTAACCCTAACCCTAAGCTACCCTTGACTGCTTCTGCCTCCAATAAATTTCCTAAGCACTAGTGTTTTAAGGAACAGGTTAAAAATAGAATCCTAATGTGTTTTCGTGATAATGGGTGTGTTCCTTATGTTCTCCTAGTGTCTAAACTCTTCTCCATGGCTGGATCCCCAAATAATATTCCTTTACGTGCTAAGGGGTATCTAGAGACTGGGATAGGTTTAATAACTACCCTCACCCAAACGCGTACCCTAACCCTAACCCCTACCCTAACCCTAACGCGTACCCTAATCCTAACCCATACCCTAAACCGAGCCCTAACCCTAACACTAACTCTAACCCTAACCCTAACCCATACCCTATGCCCTACCCGAACCCCTCCCTGAACCCGTACCCTAAACCGTACCCTAACCCTCACCCTAACCTTAACCCTAACCCTAAGCTACCCTTGACGGCTTCTGCCTCCAATAGATTTCCTATGCACTAGTGATTTAAGGAACAGGTTAAAAAGAGAATCCTAATGTGATTTCTTGATAATGGGTGTGTTCCTTATCTTCTCCTCGTGTCTAAACTCTTCTCCATGGCTGGACCCCCAAATAATATTCCTTTACGTGCTAAGGGGTATCTAGAGAGTGGGATAGGTTTAATAACTAACCTCACCCTATCGCGTACCCTAACCCTAACACCTACCCTAACACTAACGCGTACCCTAATCCTAACCCGTACCCTAAACCGAGCCCTAACCCTAACAATAACCCTAACCCTAACCCTAACCCATACCCTACGCCCGACCCGAACTCCTCCCCGAACCCGTACCCTAAGCCGTACCCTATCCCTCACCCTAACCCTAACCCTAACCCTAAGCTACCCTTGACTGCTTCTGCCTCCAATAGATTGCCTAAGCACTAGTGTTTTAAGGAACAGGTTAAAAAGAGAATCCTAATGTGATTTCTTGATAATGGGTGTGTTCCTTATCTTCTGCTCGTGTCTAAACTCTTCTCCATGGCTGGACCCCCAAATAATATTCCTTTACGTGCTAAGGGGTATCTAGAGAGTGTGATAGGTTTAATAACTACCCTCACCCTAACACGTACCCTAACCCTAACCCCTACCCTAACCCTAACGCGTTCCCTAATCCTAACCCGTACCCTAAACCGAGCCCTAACCCTAACACTAACCCTAACCCTAACCCTAACCCATACCCTACGCCCTACCCGAACCCCTCACCGAACCCGTACCCTAAGCCATACCGTAGCCCTCACCCTAACCCTAACCCTAACCCTAAGCTACCCTTGACTGCTTCTGCCTCCAATAGATTTCCTAAGCACTAGTGTTTTAAGGAACAGGGTAAAAAGAGAATCCTAATGTGATTCCGTGATAATGGGTGTGTTCCTTATCTTCTCCTAGTGTCTAAACTCTTCTCCATGGCTGGACCCCCAAATAATATTCCTATACGTGCTAAGGGGTATCTAGAGAGTGGGATAGGTTTATTAACTACCCTCACCCTAACGCGTACCCTAACCCTAACCGCTACCCTAACCCTAGCGCGTACCCTAATCCTAACCCGTACCCTAAACCGAGCCCTAACCCTAACACTAACTCTAACCCTAACCCTAACCCATACCCTACGCCCTACCCGAACCCCTCCCTGAACCCGTACCCTAAACCGTACCCTAACCCTCACCCTAACCCTAACCCTAACCCTAAGCTACCCTTGACGGCTTCTGCCTCCAATAGATTTCCTAAGCACTAGTGTTTTAAGGAACAGGTTAAAAAGAGAATCCTAATGTGATTTCGTGATAATGGGTGTGTTCCTTATCTTCTCCTCGTGTCTAAACTCTTCTCCATGGCTGGACCCCCAAATAATATTCCTTTACGTGCTAAGGGGTATCTAGAGAGTGGGATAGGTTTAATAACTACCCTCACCCTAACACGTACCCTAACCCTAACCCCTACCCTAACCCTAACGCGTACCCTAATCCTAACCCGTACCCTAAACCGAGCCCTAACCCTAACACTAGCCCTAACCCTAACACTAACCCATACCCTACGCCCTACCCGAACCCCTCCCCGAACCCGTACCCTAAGCCGTACCCTAACCCTCACCCTAACCCTAACCCTAACCCTAAGCTACCCTTGACTGCTTCTGCCTCCAATAGATTTCCTAAGCACTAGTGTTTTAAGGAACAGGTTAAAAAGAGAATCCTAATGTGATTTCGTGATAATGGGTGTGTTCCTTATCTTCTCCTCGTGTCTAAACTCTTCTCCATGGCTGGACCCCCAAATAATATTCCTTTACGTGCTAAGGGGTATCTAGAGAGTGTGATAGGTTTAATAACTACCCTCACCCTAACGCGTACCCTAACCCTAACCGCTACCCTAAACCTAACGAGTACCCTAATCCTAACCCGTACCCTAAACCGAGCCCTAACCCTAACACTAACCCTAAATCTAACCCTAACCCATACCCTACGCCCTCCCCGAACCCCTCCCCGAACCCTTACCCTAAGCCGTACCCTAATCTCACCCTAACCCTAACCCTAACCCTAAGCTACCCTTGACTGCTTCTGCCTCCAATAGATTTCCTATGCACTAGTGATTTAAGGAACAGGTTAAAAAGAGAATCCTAATGTGATTTCTTGATAATGGGTGTGTTCCTTATCTTCTCCTCGTGTCTAAACTCTTCTCCATGGCTGGACCCCCAAATAATATTCCTTTACGTGCTAAGGGGTATCTAGAGAGTGGGATAGGTTTAATAACTAACCTCACCCTATCGCGTACCCTAACCCTAACACCTACCCTAACACTAACGCGTACCCTAATCCTAACCCGTACCCTAAACCGAGCCCTAACCCTAACAATAACCCTAACCCTAACCCTAACCCATACCCTACGCCCGACCCGAACTCCTCCCCGAACCCGTACCCTAAGCCGTACCCTATCCCTCACCCTAACCCTAACCCTAACCCTAAGCTACCCTTGACTGCTTCTGCCTCCAATAGATTGCCTAAGCACTAGTGTTTTAAGGAACAGGTTAAAAAGAGAATCCTAATGTGATTTCTTGATAATGGGTGTGTTCCTTATCTTCTGCTCGTGTCTAAACTCTTCTCCATGGCTGGACCCCCAAATAATATTCCTTTACGTGCTAAGGGGTATCTAGAGAGTGTGATAGGTTTAATAACTACCCTCACCCTAACACGTACCCTAACCCTAACCCCTACCCTAACCCTAACGCGTTCCCTAATCCTAACCCGTACCCTAAACCGAGCCCTAACCCTAACACTAACCCTAACCCTAACCCTAACCCATACCCTACGCCCTACCCGAACCCCTCACCGAACCCGTACCCTAAGCCATACCGTAGCCCTCACCCTAACCCTAACCCTAACCCTAAGCTACCCTTGACTGCTTCTGCCTCCAATAGATTTCCTAAGCACTAGTGTTTTAAGGAACAGGGTAAAAAGAGAATCCTAATGTGATTCCGTGATAATGGGTGTGTTCCTTATCTTCTCCTAGTGTCTAAACTCTTCTCCATGGCTGGACCCCCAAATAATATTCCTATACGTGCTAAGGGGTATCTAGAGAGTGGGATAGGTTTATTAACTACCCTCACCCTAACGCGTACCCTAACCCTAACCGCTACCCTAACCCTAGCGCGTACCCTAATCCTAACCCGTACCCTAAACCGAGCCCTAACCCTAACACTAACTCTAACCCTAACCCTAACCCATACCCTACGCCCTACCCGAACCCCTCCCTGAACCCGTACCCTAAACCGTACCCTAACCCTCACCCTAACCCTAACCCTAACCCTAAGCTACCCTTGACGGCTTCTGCCTCCAATAGATTTCCTAAGCACTAGTGTTTTAAGGAACAGGTTAAAAAGAGAATCCTAATGTGATTTCGTGATAATGGGTGTGTTCCTTATCTTCTCCTCGTGTCTAAACTCTTCTCCATGGCTGGACCCCCAAATAATATTCCTTTACGTGCTAAGGGGTATCTAGAGAGTGGGATAGGTTTAATAACTACCCTCACCCTAACACGTACCCTAACCCTAACCCCTACCCTAACCCTAACGCGTACCCTAATCCTAACCCGTACCCTAAACCGAGCCCTAACCCTAACACTAGCCCTAACCCTAACACTAACCCATACCCTACGCCCTACCCGAACCCCTCCCCGAACCCGTACCCTAAGCCGTACCCTAACCCTCACCCTAACCCTAACCCTAACCCTAAGCTACCCTTGACTGCTTCTGCCTCCAATAGATTTCCTAAGCACTAGTGTTTTAAGGAACAGGTTAAAAAGAGAATCCTAATGTGATTTCGTGATAATGGGTGTGTTCCTTATCTTCTCCTCGTGTCTAAACTCTTCTCCATGGCTGGACCCCCAAATAATATTCCTTTACGTGCTAAGGGGTATCTAGAGAGTGTGATAGGTTTAATAACTACCCTCACCCTAACGCGTACCCTAACCCTAACCGCTACCCTAAACCTAACGAGTACCCTAATCCTAACCCGTACCCTAAACCGAGCCCTAACCCTAACACTAACCCTAAATCTAACCCTAACCCATACCCTACGCCCTCCCCGAACCCCTCCCCGAACCCTTACCCTAAGCCGTACCCTAATCTCACCCTAACCCTAACCCTAACCCTAAGCTACCCTTGACTGCTTCTGCCTCCAATAGATTTCTTAACCACTAGTGTTTTAAGGAACAGTTTAAAAAGAGAATCATATTGTGATTTCTTGATAATGGGTGTTTTCCTTATCTTCTCCTAGTGTCTAAACCCTTCTCCATGGCTGGACGCCCAAATAATATTCCTTTACGTGCTAAGGGGTATCTAGAGAGTGGGATAGGTTTAATAACTACCCTCACCCTAAAGCGTACCCTAACCCTAACCCCTGCCCTAACACTAACGCGTACCCTAATCCTAACCCGTACCCTAAACCAAGCCCTAACCCTAACACTAACCCTAACCCTAACTCTAACCCATACCCTACGCCCTACACGAACCCCTCCCCGAACCCGTACCCTAAGCCTTACCCTAACCCTCACCCTAACCCTAACCCTAACCCTAAGCTACCCTTGACGGCTTCTGCCTCCAATAGATTTCCTAAGCACTAGTGATTTAAGGAACAGGTTAAAAAGAGAATCCTAATGTGATTTCTTGATAATGGGTGTGTTCCTTATCTTCTCCTCGTGTCTAAACTCTTCTCCATGGCTGGACCCCCAAATAATATTCCTTTACGTGCTAAGGGGTATCTAGAGAGTGCGATAGGTTTAATAACTACCCTCACCCTAACGCGTATCCTAACCCTAACCCCTACCCTAACCCTAACGCATACCCTAATCCTAACCCGTACCCTAAACCGAGCCCTAACCCTAACCCTAACCCATACCCTACGCCCTACCCGAACGCCTCCCCGAACCCGTACCCTAAGCCGTACCCTAACCCTCACCCTAACCATAACCCTAACCCTAAGCTACCCTTGACGGCTTCTGTCTCCAATAGATTTCCTAAGCACTAGTGTTTTAAGGAACAGTTTAAAAAGAGAATCCTAATCTGATTTCGTGATAATGGGTGTGTTCCTTATCTTCTCCTAGTGTCTAAACTCTTCTCCAAGGCTGGACCCCCAAATAATGTTCCTTTACGTGCTAAGGGGTATCTAGAGAGTGTGATAGGTTTAATAACTACCCCTACCCTAACGCGTACCCTAACCCTAACCCCTACCCTAACCCTAACGCGTACCCTAATCCTAACCCGTACCCTAAACCGAGCCTTAACCCTAACACTAACCCTAACCCTAACCCTAACCCATACCCTACGCCCTACCCGAACCCCTCCCCGAACCCGTACCCTAAGCCATACCCTAACCCACACCCTAACCCTAACCCTAACCCTAAGCTACCCTTGACTGCTTCTGCCTCCAATAGATTTCCTAAGCACTAGTGTTTTAAGGAACAGGTTAAAAAGAGAATCCTAATGTGATTTCTTGATAATGGGTGTGTTCCTTATCTTCTCCTCGTGTCTAAACTCTTCTCCATGGCTGGACCCCCAAATAATATTCCTTTATGTGCTAAGGGGTATCTAGAGAGTGTGATAGGTTTAATAACTACACTCACCCTAACACGTACCCTAACCCTAACCCCTACCCTAACCCTAACGCGTTCCCTAATCCTAACCCGTACCCTAAACCGAGCCCTAACCATAACACTAACCCTAACCCTAACCCTAACCCATACCCTACGCCCTACCCGAACCCCTCCCCGAACCCGTACCCTAAGCCATACCCTAGCCCTCACCCTAACCCTAACCCTAACCCTAAGCTACCCTTGACTGCTTCTGGCTCCAATAGATTTCCTAAGCACTAGTGTTTTAAGGAACAGGTTAAAAAGAGAATCCTAATGTGATTCCGTGATAATGGGTGTGTTCCTTATCTTCTCCTAGTGTCTTAACTCTTCTCCATGGCTGGACCCCCAAATAATATTCCTATACGTGCTAAGGGGTATCTAGAGAGTGGGATAGGTTTAATAACTACCCTCACCCTAACGCGTACCCTAACCCTAACCGCTACACTAACCCTAGCGCGTACCCTAAACCTAACCCGTACCCTAAACCGAGCCCTAAACCTAACACTAACTCTAACCCTAACACTATCTCTAACCCTAACCCTAAACCGTACCCTACGCCCTACCCGAACCCCTCCCTGAACCCGTACCCTAAACCGTACCCTAACCCTCACCCTAACCCTAACCCTAACCCTAAGCTAACCTTGACGGCTTCTGCCTCCAATAGATTTCCTAAGCACTAGTGTTTTAAGGAACAGGTTAAAAAGAGAATCCTAATGTGATTTCTTGATAATGGGTGTGTTCCTTATCTTCTCGTGTCTAAACTCTTCTCCATGGCTGGACCCCCAAATAATATTCCTTTACGTGCTAAGGGGTATCTAGAGAGTGGGATAGGTTTAATAATTTCCCTCACCCTAACGCGTATCCTAACCCTAACCCCTACCCTAACCCTAACGCATACCCTAATCCTAACCCGTACCCTAAACCGAGCCCTAACCCTAACACTAGCCCTAACCCTAACCCTAACCCATACCCTACGCCCTACCCGAACCCCTACCCGAACGCGTACCCTAAGCCGTACCCCAACCCTCACCCTAACCCTAACCCTAACCCTAAGCTACCCTTGACTGCTTCTGCCTCCAATAGATTTCCTAAGCACTAGTGTTTTAAGGAACAGTTTAAAAAGAGAATCATATTGTGATTTCTTGATAATGGGTGTGTTCCTTATCTTCTCCTAGTGTCTAAACCCTTCTCCATGGCTGGACGCCCAAATAATATTCCTTTACGTGCTAAGGGGTATCTAGAGAGTGGGATAGGTTTAATAACTACCCTCACCCTAAAGCGTACCCTAACCCTAACCCCTACCCTAACACTAACGCGTACCCTAATCCTAACCCGTACCCTAAACCGAGCCCTAACCCTAACACTAACCCTAACCCTAACTGTAACCCATACCCTACGCCCTACACGAACCCCTCCCCGAACCCGTACCCTAAGCCTTACCCTAACCCTCACCCTAACCCTAACCCTAACCCTAAGCTACCCTTGACTGCTTCTGCCTCCAATAGATTTCCTAAGCACTAGTGTTTTAAGGAACAGGTTAAAAAGAGAATCCTAATGTGATTTCTTGATAATGGGTGTGTTCCTTATATTCTCCTCGTGTCTAAACTCTTCTCCAAGGCTGGACCCCCAAATAATATTCCTTTACGTGCTAAGGGGTATCTAGAGAGTGTGATAGGTTTAATAACTACCCCCACCCTAAAGCGTACCCTAACCCTAACCACTACCCTAACACTAACGCGTACCCTAATCCTAACCCGTACCCTAAACCGAGCCCTAACCATAACACTAACCCTAACCCTAACCCTAACCCATACCCTACGCCCTACCCGAACCCCTCCCCGAACCCGTACCCTAAGCCACACCCTAGCCCTCACCCTAACCCTAACACTAACCCTAAGCTACCCTTGACTGCTTCTGCCTCCAATAAATTTCCTAAGCACTAGTGTTTTAAGGAACAGGTTAAAAAGAGAATCCTAATGTGTTTTCGTGATAATGGGTGTGTTCCTTATCTTCTCCTAGTGTCTAAACTCTTCTCCATGGCTGGATCCCCAAATAATATTCCTTTACGTGCTAAGGGGTATCTAGAGACTGGGATAGGTTTAATAACTACCCTCACCCTAACGCGTACCCTAACCCTAACCCCTACCCTAACCCTAACGCGTACCCTAATCCTAACCCATACCCTAAACCGAGCCCTAACCCTAACACTAACTCTAACCCTAACCCTAACCCATACCCTACGCCCTACCCGAACCCCTCCCTGAACCCGTACCCTAAACCGTACCCTAACCCTCACCCTAACCTTAACCCTAACCCTAAGCTACCCTTGACGGCTTCTGCCTCCAATAGATTTCCTATGCACTAGTGATTTAAGGAACAGGTTAAAAAGAGAATCCTAATGTGATTTCTTGATAATGGGTGTGTTCCTTATCTTCTCCTCGTGTCTAAACTCTTCTCCATGGCTGGACCCCCAAATAATATTCCTTTACGTGCTAAGGGGTATCTAGAGAGTGGGATAGGTTTAATAACTAACCTCACCCTATCGCGTACCCTAACCCTAACACCTACCCTAACACTAACGCGTACCCTAATCCTAACCCGTACCCTAAACCGAGCCCTAACCCTAACACTAACTCTAACCCTAACCCTAACCCATACCCTACGCCCTACCCGAACCCCTCCCTGAACCCGTACCCTAAACCGTACCCTAACCCTCACCCTAACCCTAACCCTAACCCTAAGCTACCCTTGACGGCTTCTGCCTCCAATAGATTTCCTAAGCACTAGTGTTTTAAGGAACAGGTTAAAAAGAGAATCCTAATGTGATTTCGTGATAATGGGTGTGTTCCTTATCTTCTCCTCGTGTCTAAACTCTTCTCCATGGCTGGACCCCCAAATAATATTCCTTTACGTGCTAAGGGGTATCTAGAGAGTGGGATAGGTTTAATAACTACCCTCACCCTAACACGTACCCTAACCCTAACCCCTACCCTAACCCTAACGCGTACCCTAATCCTAACCCGTACCCTAAACCGAGCCCTAACCCTAACACTAGCCCTAACCCTAACACTAACCCATACCCTACGCCCTACCCGAACCCCTCCCCGAACCCGTACCCTAAGCCGTACCCTAACCCTCACCCTAACCCTAACCCTAACCCTAAGCTACCCTTGACTGCTTCTGCCTCCAATAGATTTCCTAAGCACTAGTGTTTTAAGGAACAGGTTAAAAAGAGAATCCTAATGTGATTTCGTGATAATGGGTGTGTTCCTTATCTTCTCCTCGTGTCTAAACTCTTCTCCATGGCTGGACCCCCAAATAATATTCCTTTACGTGCTAAGGGGTATCTAGAGAGTGTGATAGGTTTAATAACTACCCTCACCCTAACGCGTACCCTAACCCTAACCGCTACCCTAAACCTAACGAGTACCCTAATCCTAACCCGTACCCTAAACCGAGCCCTAACCCTAACACTAACCCTAAATCTAACCCTAACCCATACCCTACGCCCTCCCCGAACCCCTCCCCGAACCCTTACCCTAAGCCGTACCCTAATCTCACCTTAACCCTAACCCTAACCCTAAGCTACCCTTGACTGCTTCTGCCTCCAATAGATTTCCTAACCACTAGTGTTTTAAGGAACAGTTTAAAAAGAGAATCATATTGTGATTTCTTGATAATGGGTGTTTTCCTTATCTTCTCCTAGTGTCTAAACCCTTCTCCATGGCTGGACGCCCAAATAATATTCCTTTACGTGCTAAGGGGTATCTAGAGAGTGGGATAGGTTTAATAACTACCCTCACCCTAAAGCGTACCCTAACCCTAACCCCTACCCTAACACTAACGCGTACCCTAATCCTAACCCGTACCCTAAACCGAGCCCTAACCCTAACACTAACCCTAACCCTAACTCTAACCCATACCCTACGCCCTACACGAACCCCTCCCCGAACCCGTACCCTAAGCCTTACCCTAACCCTCACCCTAACCCTAACCCTAACCCTAAGCTACCCTTGACGGCTTCTGCCTCCAATAGATTTCCTAAGCACTAGTGATTTAAGGAACAGGTTAAAAAGAGAATCCTAATGTGATTTCTTGATAATGGGTGTGTTCCTTATCTTCTCCTCGTGTCTAAACTCTTCTCCATGGCTGGACCCCCAAATAATATTCCTTTACGTGCTAAGGGGTATCTAGAGAGTGTGATAGGTTTAATAACTACCCTCACCCTAACGCGTATCCTAACCCTAACCCCTACCCTAACCCTAACGCATACCCTAATCCTAACCCGTACCCTAAACCGAGCCCTAACCCTAACCCTAACCCATACCCTACGCCCTACCCGAACGCCTCCCCGAACCCGTACACTAAGCCGTACCCTAACCCTCACCCTAACCATAACCCTAACCCTAAGCTACCCTTGACGGCTTCTGTCTCCAATAGATTTCCTAAGCACTAGTGTTTTAAGGAACAGTTTAAAAAGAGAATCCTAATGTGATTTCGTGATAATGGGTGTGTTCCTTATCTTCTCCTAGTGTCTAAACTCTTCTCCAAGGCTGGACCCCCAAATAATGTTCCTTTACGTGCTAAGGGGTATCTAGAGAGTGTGATAGGTTTAATAACTACCCCTACCCTAACGCGTACCCTAACCCTAACCCCTATCCTAACCCTAACGCGTACCCTAATCCTAACCCGTACCCTAAACCGAGCCTTAACCCTAACACTAACCCTAACCCTAACCCTAACCCATACCCTACGCCCTACCCGAACCCCTCCCCGAACCCGTACCCTAAGCCATACCCTAACCCACACCCTAACCCTAACCCTAACCCTAAGCTACCCTTGACTGCTTCTGCCTCCAATAGATTTCCTAAGCACTAGTGTTTTAAGGAACAGGTTAAAAAGAGAATCCTAATGTGATTTCTTGATAATGGGTGTGTTCCTTATCTTCTCCTCGTGTCTAAACTCTTCTCCATGGCTGGACCCCCAAATAATATTCCTTTATGTGCTAAGGGGTATCTAGAGAGTGTGATAGGTTTAATAACTACCCTCACCCTAACACGTACCCTAACCCTAACCCCTACCCTAACCCTAACGCGTTCCCTAATCCTAACCCGTACCCTAAACCGAGCCCTAACCATAACACTAACCCTAACCCTAACCCTAACCCATACCCTACGCCCTACCCGAACCCCTCCCCGAACCCGTACCCTAAGCCATACCCTAGCCCTCACCCTAACCCTAACCCTAACCCTAAGCTACCCTTGACTGCTTCTGGCTCCAATAGATTTCCTAAGCACTAGTGTTTTAAGGAACAGGTTAAAAAGAGAATCCTAATGTGATTCCGTGATAATGGGTGTGTTCCTTATCTTCTCCTAGTGTCTTAACTCTTCTCCATGGCTGGACCCCCAAATAATATTCCTATACGTGCTAAGGGGTGTCTAGAGAGTGGGATAGGTTTAATAACTACCCTCACCCTAACGCGTACCCTAACCCTAACCGCTACACTAACCCTAGCGCGTACCCTAAACCTAACCCGTACCCTAAACCGAGCCCTAAACCTAACACTAACTCTAACCCTAACACTATCTCTAACCCTAACCCTAAACCGTACCCTACGCCCTACCCGAACCCCTCCCTGAACCCGTACCCTAAACCGTACCCTAACCCTCACCCTAACCCTAACCCTAACCCTAAGCTAACCTTGACGGCTTCTGCCTCCAATAGATTTCCTAAGCACTAGTGTTTTAAGGAACAGGTTAAAAAGAGAATCCTAATGTGATTTCTTGATAATGGGTGTGTTCCTTATCTTCTCGTGTCTAAACTCTTCTCCATGGCTGGACCCCCAAATAATATTCCTTTACGTGCTAAGGGGTATCTAGAGAGTGGGATAGGTTTAATAATTTCCCTCACCCTAACGCGTATCCTAACCCTAACCCCTACCCTAACCCTAACGCATACCCTAATCCTAACCCGTACCCTAAACCGAGCCCTAACCCTAACACTAGCCCTAACCCTAACCCTAACCCATACCCTACGCCCTACCCGAACCCCTACCCGAACGCGTACCCTAAGCCGTACCCCAACCCTCACCCTAACCCTAACCCTAACCCTAAGCTACCCTTGACTGCTTCTGCCTCCAATAGATTTCCTAAGCACTAGTGTTTTAAGGAACAGTTTAAAAAGAGAATCACATTGTGATTTCTTGATAATGGGTGTGTTCCTTATCTTCTCCGCGTGTCTAAACTCTTCTCCATGGCTGGACCCCCAAATAATATTCCCATACGTGTTAAGGGGTATCTAGAGAGTGGGATAGGTTTATTAACTACCCTCACCCTAACGCGTACCCTAACCCTAACCGCTACCCTAACCCTAGCGCGTACCCTAATCCTAACCCGTACCCTAAACCGAGCCCTAACCCTAACACTAACTCTAACCCTAACCCTAACCCATACCCTACGCCCTACCCGAACCCCTCCCTGAACCCGTACCCTAAACCGTACCCTAACCCTCACCCTAACCCTAACCCTAACCCTAAGCTACCCTTGACGGCTTCTGCCTCCAATAGATTTCCTAAGCACTCTTGTTTTAAGGAACAGGTTAAAAAGAGAATCCTAATGTGATTTCGTGATAATGAGTGTGTTCCTTATCTTCTCCTCGTGTCTAAACTCTTCTCCATGGCTGGACCCCCAAATAATATTCCTTTACGTGCTAAGGGGTATCTAGAGAGTGGGATAGGTTTAATAACTACCCTCACCCTAACGCGTACCCTAACCATAACCCCTACCCTAACCCTAACGCGTACCCTAATCCTAACCCGTACCCTAAACCGAGCCCTAACCCTAACAAAAGCCCTAACCCTAACCCTAACCCATACCCTACGCCCTACCCGAACCCCTCCCCGAACCCGTACCCTAAGCCGTACCCTAACCCTCACCCTAACCCTAACCCTAACCCTAAGCTACCCTTGACTGCTTCTGCCTCCAATAGATTTCCTAAGCACTAGTGTTTTAAGGAACAGGTTAAAAAGAGAATCCTAATGTGATTTCGTGATAATGGGTGTGTTCCTTATCTTCTCCTCGTGTCTAAACTCTTCTCCATGGCTGGTCCCCCAAATAATATTCCTTTACGTGCTAAGGGGTATCTAGAGAGTGTGATAGGTTTAATAACTACCCTCACCCTAATGCGTACCCTAACCCTAACCGCTACCCTAAACCTAACGAGTACCCTAATCCTAACCCGTACCCTAAACCGAGCCCTAACCCTAACACTAACCCTAAATCTAACCCTAACCCATACCCTACGCCCTCCCCGAACCCCTCCCCGAACCCTTACCCTAAGCCGTACCCTAATCTCACCCTAACCCTAACCCTAACCCTAAGCTACCCTTGACTGCTTCTGCCTCCAATAGATTTCCTAACCACTAGTGTTTTAAGGAACAGTTTAAAAAGAGAATCATATTGTGATTTCTTGATAATGGGTGTGTTCCTTATCTTCTCCTAGTGTCTAAACCCTTCTCCATGGCTGGACGCCCAAATAATATTCCTTTACGTGCTAAGGGGTATCTAGAGAGTGGGATAGGTTTAATAACTACCCTCACCCTAAAGCGTACCCTAACCCTAACCCCTACCCTAACACTAACGCGTACCCTAATCCTAACCCGTACCCTAAACCGAGCCCTAACTCTAACACTAACCCTAACCCTAACTCTAACCCATACCCTACGCCCTACACGAACCCCTCCCCGAACCCGTACCCTAAGCCTTACCCTAACCCTCACCCTAACCCTAACCCTAACCCTAAGCTACCCTTGACGGCTTCTGCCTCCAATAGATTTCCTAAGCACTAGTGATTTAAGGAACAGGTTAAAAAGAGAATCCTAATGTGATTTCTTGATAATGGGTGTGTTCCTTATCTTCTCCTCGTGTCTAAACTCTTCTCCATGGCTGGACCCCCAAATAATATTCCTTTACGTGCTAAGGGGTATCTAGAGAGTGGGATAGGTTTAATAACTACCCTCACCCTAACGCGTATCCTAACCCTAACCCCTACCCTAACCCTAACGCATACCCTAATCCTAACCCGTACCCTAAACCGAGCCCTAACCCTAACCCTAACCCATACCCTACACCCTAACCCATACCCTACGCCCTCCCCGAACCCCTCCCCGAACCCTTACCCTAAGCCGTACCCTAATCTCACCCTAACCGTAACCCTAACCCTAAGCTACCCTTGACTGCTTCTGCCTCCAATAGATTTCCTAACCACTAGTGTTTTAAGGAACAGTTTAAAAAGAGAATCATATTGTGATTTCTTGATAATGGGTGTGTTCCTTATCTTCTCCAAGTGTCTAAACCATTCTCCATGGCTGGACGCCCAAATAATATTCCTTTACGTGCTAAGGGGTATCTAGAGAGTGGGATATTTTTAATAACTACCCTCACCCTAAAGCGTACCCTAACCCTAACCACTACCCTAACACTAACGCGTACCCTAATCCTAACCCGTACCCTAAACCGAGCCCTAACACTAACACTAACCCTAACCCTAACTCTAACCCATACCCTACGCCCTACACGAACCCCTCCCCGAACCCGTACCCTAAGCCTTACCCTAACCCTCACCCTAACCCTAACCCTAACCCTAAGCTACCCTTGACGGCTTCTGCCTCCAATAGATTTCCTAAGCACTAGTGATTTAAGGAACAGGTTAAAAAGAGAATCCTAATGTGATTTCTTGATAATGGGTGTGTTCCTTATCTTCTCCTCGTGTCTAAACTCTTCTCCATGGCTGGACCCCCAAATAATATTCCTTTACGTGCTAAGGGGTATCTAGAGAGTGGGATAGGTTTAATAACTACCCTCACCCTAACGCGTATCCTAACCCTAACCCCTACCCTAACCCTAACGCATACCCTAATCCTAACCCGTACCCTAAACCGAGCCCTAACCCTAACCCTAACCCATACCCTACGCCTTACCCGAACGCCTCCCCGAACCCGTACCCTAAGCCGTACCCTAACCCTCACCCTAACCCTAACCCTAACCCTAAGCTACCCTTGACGGCTTCTGCCTCCAATAGATTTCCTAAGCACTAGTGTTTTAAGGAACAGTTTAAAAAGAGAATCCTAATGTGATTTCGTGATAATGGGTGTGTTCCTTATCTTCTCCTAGTGTCTAAACTCTTCTCCATGGCTGGACCCCCAAATAATATTCCTTTATGTGCTAAGGGGTATCTAGAGAGTGTGATAGGTTTAATAACTACCCCCACCCTAACGCGTACCCTAACCCTAACCCCTACCCTAACCCTAACGCGTACCCTAATCCTAACCCGTACCCTAAACCGAGCCCTAACCCTAACACTAACCCTAACCCTAACCCTAACCCATACCCTACGCCCTACCCGAACCCCTCCCCGAACCCGTACCCTAAGCCATACCCTAACCCACACCCTAACCATAACCCTAACCCTAAGCTACCCTTGACTGCTTCTGCCTCCAATAGATTTCCTAAGCACTAGTGTTTTAAGGAACAGGTTAAAAAGAGAATCCTAATGTGATTTCTTGATAATGGGTGTGTTCCTTATCTTCTCCTCGTGTCTAAACTCTTCTCCATGGCTGGAACCCCAAATAATATTCCTTTATGTGCTAAGGGGTATCTAGAGAGTGTGATAGGTTTAATAACTACCCTCACCCTAACACGTACCCTAACCCTAACCCCTACCCTAACCCTAACGCGTTCCCTAATCCTAACCCGTACCCTAAACAGAGCCCTAACCATAACACTAACCCTAACCCTAACCCTAACCCATACCCTACGCCCTACCCGAACCCCTCCCCGAACCCGTACCCTAAGCCATACCCTAGCCCTCACCCTAACCCTAACCCTAACCCTAAGCTACCCTTGACTGCTTCTGGCTCCAATAGATTTCCTAAGCACTAGTGTTTTAAGGAACAGGTTAAAAAGAGAATCCTAATGTGATTCCGTGATAATGGGTGTGTTCCTTATCTTCTCCTAGTGTCTTAACTCTTCTCCATGGCTGGACCCCCAAATAATATTCCTATACGTGCTAAGGGGTATCTAGAGAGTGGGATAGGTTTAATAACTACCCTCACCCTAACGCGAACCCTAACCCTAACCGCTACCCTAACCCTAGCGCGTACCCTAATCCTAACCCATACCCTAAACCGAGCCCTAACCCTAACACTAACTCTAACCCTAACACTAACTCTAATCCTAACCCTAACCCATACCCTACGCCCTACCCGAACCCCTCCCTGAACCCGTACCCTAAACCGTACCCTAACCCTCACCCTAACCCTAACCCTAACCCTAAGCTACCCTTGATGGCTTCTGCCTCCAATAGATTTCCTAAGCACTAGTGTTTTAAGGAACAGGTTAAAAAGAGAATCCTAATGTGATTTCTTGATAATGGGTGTGTTCCTTATCTTCTCCTCGTGTCTAAACTCTTCTCCATGGCTGGACCCCCAAATAATATTCCTTTACGTGCTAAGGGGTATCTAGAGAGTGGTATAGGTTTAATAACTACCCTCACCCTAACGCGTACCCTAACCCTAACCCCTACCCTAACCCTAACGCGTAACCTAATCCTAACCCGTACCCTAAACCGAGCCCTAACCCTAACACTAGCCCTAACCCTAACCCTAACCCATACCCTACGCCCTACCCGAACCCCTCCCCGAACCCGTACCCTAAGCCGTACCCTAACCCTCACCCTAACCCTAACCCTAACCCTAAGCTACCCTTGACTGCTTCTGCCTCCAATAGATTTCCTAAGCACTAGTGTTTTAAGGAACAGGTTAAAAAGAGAATCCTAATGTGATTTCTTGTTAATGGCTGTGTTCCTTATCTTCTCCTGTCTAAATTCTTCTCCATGGCTGGACCCCCAAATAATATTCCTTTATGTGCTAAGGGGTATCTAGAGAGTGGGATAGGTTTAATAATTTCCCTCACCCTAACGCGTATCCTAACCCTAACCCCTACCCTAACCCTAACGCATACCCTAATCCTAACCCGTACCCTAAACCGAGCCCTAACCCTAACACTAGCCCTAACCCTAACCCTAACCCATACCCTACGCCCTACCCGAACCCCTCCCCGAACCCGTACCCTAAGCCGTACCCCAACCCTCACCCTAACCCTAACCCTAACCCTAAGCTACCCTTGACTGCTTCAGCCTCCAATAGATTTCCTGAGCACTAGTGTTTTAAGGAACAGTTTAAAAAGAGAATCACATTGTCATTTCTTGATAATGGGTGTGTTCCTTATCTTCTCCTCGTGTCTAACCTCTTCTCCATGGCTGTACCCCCAAATAATAGTCCTTTACGTGCTAAGGGGTATCTAGAGAGTGTGATAGGTTTAATAACTACCCCCACCCTAACGCGTACCCTAACCCTAACCCCTACCCTAACCCTAACGCGTACCCTAATCCTAACCCGTACCCTAAACCGAGCCCTAACCCTAACACTAACCCTAACCCTAACCCTAACCCATACCCTACGCCCTACCCGAACCCCTCCCCGAACCCGTACCCTAAGCCATACCCTAACCCTCACCCTAACCCAAACCCTAACCCTAAGCTACCCTTGACTGCTTCTGCCTCCAATAGATTTCCTAAGCACTAGTGTTTTAAGGAACAGGTTAAAAAGAGAATCCTAATGTGATTTCTTGATAATGGGTGTGTTCCTTATCTTCTCCTAGTGTCTAAACTCTTCTCCATGGCTGGACCCCCAAATAATATTCCTTTACGTACTAAGGGGTATCTAGAGAGTGGGATAGGTTTAATAACTAACCTCACCCTATCGCGTACCCTAACCCTAACACCTACCCTAACACTAACGCGTACACTAATCCTAACCCGTACCCTAAACCGAGCCCTAACCCTAACACTAACCCTAACCCTAACCCTAACCCATACCCTACGCCCTACCCGAACCCCTCCCCGAACCCGTACCCTAAGCCATACCCTAACCCTCACCCTAACCCTAACCCTAACCCTAAGCTACCCTTGACTGCTTCTGCCTCCAATAGATTTCCTAAGCACTAGTGTTTTAAGGAACAGGTTAAATAGAGAATCCTAATGTGATTTCGTGATAATGGGAGTGTTCCTTATCTTCTCCTAGTGTCTAAACTCTTCTCCATGGCTGGACCCCCAATAATATTCCTGTACGTGCTAAGGGGTATCTAGAGAGTGGGATAGGTTTAATAACTACCCTCACCCGAACGCGTACACTAACCCTAACCCCTACCCTAACACTAACGCGTACCCTAATCCTAACCTGTAACCTAAACCGAGCCCTAACCCTAACCCTAACCCATACCCTACGCCCTACCCGAACCCCTCCCCGAACCCGTACCCTAAGCCGTACCCTAACCCTCACCCTAACCCTAACCCTAACCCTAAGCTACCCTTGACGGCTTCTGCCTCCAATAGATTTCCTAAGCACTAGTGATTTAAGGAACAGGTTAAAAAGAGAATCCTAATGTGATTTCTTGATAATGGGTGTGTTCCTTATCTTCTCGTGTCTAAACTCTTCTCCATGGCTGGACCCCCAAATAATATTCCTTTACGTGCTAAGGGGTATCTAGAGAGTGGGATAGGTTTAATAACTTCCCTCACCCTAACGCGTATCCTAACCCTAACCCCTACCCTAACCCTAACGCATACCCTAATCCTAACCCGTACCCTAAACCGAGCCCTAACCCTAACACTAGCCCTAACCCTAACCCTAACCCATACCCTACGCCCTACCCGAACCCCTCCCCGAACCCGTATCGTAAGCCGTACCCTAACCCTCACCCTAAACCTAACCCTAAACCTAAGCTACCCTTGACGGCTTCTGCCTCCAATAGATTTCCTAAGCAGTAGTGTTTTAAGGAACAGGTTAAAAAGAGAATCCTAATGTGATTTCTTGATAATGGGTGTGTTCCTTGTCTTCTCCTCGTGTCTAAACTCTTCTCCATGGCTGGACCCCCAAATAATATTCCTTTATGTGCTAAGGGGTATCTAGAGAGTGTGATAGGTTTAATAACTACCCTCACCCTAACGCGTACCCGAACCCTAACCCCTACCCTAACCCTAGCGCGTACCCTAATCCTAACCCGTACCCTAAACCGAGCCCTAACCCTAACACTAACTCTAACCCTAACCCTAACCCATACCCTACGCCCTACCCGAACCCCTCCCTGAACCCGTACCCTAAACCGTACCCTAACCCTCACCCTAACCCTAACCCTAACCCTAAGCTACCCTTGACGGCTTCTGCCTCCAATAGATTTCCTAAGCACTAGTGTTTTAAGGAACAGGTTAAAAAGAGAATCCTAATGTGATTTCTTGATAATGGGTGTGTTCCTTATCTTCTCCTCGTCTCTAAACTCTTCTCCATGGCTGGACCCCCAAATAATATTCCTTTACGTGCTAAGGGGTATCTAGAGAGTGGGGTAGGTTTAATAACTACCCTCACCCTAACGCGTACACTAACCCTAACCCCTACCGTAACCCTAACGCATACCCTAATCCTAACCCGTACCCTAAACCGAGCCCTAACCCTAACACTAGCCCTAACCCTAACCCTAACCCATACCCTACGCCCTACCCGAACCCCTCCCCGAACCCGTACCCTAAGCCGTATCCTAACCCTCACCCTAACCCTAACCCTAACCCTAAGCTACCCTTGACTGCTTCTGCCTCCAATAGATTTCCTAAGCACTAGTGTTTTAAGGAACATGTTAAAAAGAGAATCCTAATGTGATTTCTTGATAATGGGTGTGTTCCTTATCTTCTCCTAGTGTCTAAACTTTTCTCCATGTCTGGACCCCCAAATAATATTCCTTTACGTGCTAAGGGGTATCTAGAGAGTGGGATAGGTTTAATAACTACCCTCACCCTAACGCGTACCCTAACCCTAACCCCTACCCTAACCCTAACGCGTACCCTAATCCTAACCCGTACCCTAAACCGAGCCCTAACCCTAACACTAACCCTAACCCTAACCCTAACCCGTACCCTACGCCCTACCCGAACCCCTCCCCGAACCCGTACCCTAAGCCATACCCTAACCCTCACCCTAACCCTAACCCTAACCCTAAGCTACCCTTGACTGCTTCTGCCTCCAATAGATTTCGTAAGCACTAGTGTTTTAAGGAACAGGTTAAAAAGAGAATCCTAATGTGATTTCTTGATAATGGGTGTGTTCCTTATCTTCTCCTAGTGTCTAAACTCTTCTCCATGGCTGGACCCCCAATAATATTCCTGTACGTGCTAAGGGGTATCTAGAGAGTGGGATAGGTTTAATAACTACCCTCACCCTAACGTGTACACTAACCCTAACCCCTACCCTAACCCTAACGCGTACCCTAATCCTAACCTGTACCCTAAACCGAGCCCTAACCCTAACTCTAGCCCTAACCCTAACACTAATCCATACCCTACGCCCTACCCGAACCCCTCCCCGAACCCGTACCCTAAGCCGTACCCTAACCCTCACCCTAACCCTAAGCTACCCTTGACGGCTTCTGCCTCCAATAGATTTGCTAAGCACTAGTGTTTTAAGGAACAGGTTAAAAAGAGAATCCTAATGTGATTTCTTGATAATGGGTGTGTTCCTTATCTTCTCCTAGTGTCTAAACTCTTCTCCATGGCTGGACCCCCAAATAATATTCCTTTACGTGCTAAGGGGTATCTAGAGAGTGGGACAGGTTTAATAACTACCCTCACCCTAAAGCGTACCCTAACTCTAACCACTACCCTAACACTAATGCGTACCCTAATCCTAACCCGTACCCTAAACCGAGCCCTAACCCTAACACTAACCCTAACCCTAACCCTAACCCATACCCTACGGCCTACCCGAACCCCTCCCCGAACCCGTACCCTAAGCCGTACCCTAACCCTCACCCTAACCCTAACCCTAACCCTAAGCTACCCTTGACTGCTTCTGCCTCCAATAGATTTCCTAAGCACTAGTGTTTTAAGGAACATGTTAAAAATAGAATCCTAATGTGATTTCTTGATAATGGGTGTGTTCCTTGTCTTCTCCTCGTGTCTAAACTCTTCTCCATGGCTGGACCCCCAAATAATATTCCTTTATGTGCTAAGGGGTATCTAGAGAGTGTGATAGGTTTAATAACTACCCCCACCCTAACGCGTACCCTAACCCTAACCCCTACCCTAACCCTAACGCGTACCCTAATCCTAACCCGTACCCTAAACAGAGCCCTAACCATAACACTAACCCTAACCCTAACCCTAACCCATACCCTACGCCCTACCCGAACCCCTCCCCGAACCCGTACCCTAAGCCGTACCCTAACCCTCACCCTAACCCTAACCCTAACCCTAAGCTACCCTTGACGGCTTCTGCCTCCAATAGATTTCCTAAGCACTAGTGATTTAAGGAACAGGTTAAAAAGAGAATCCTAATGTGATTTCTTGATAATGGGTGTGTTCCTTATCTTCTCGTGTCTAAACTCTTCTCCATGGCTGGACCCCCAAATAATATTCCTTTACGTGCTAAGGGGTATCTAGAGAGTGGGATAGGTTTAATAACTTCCCTCACCCTAACGCGTATCCTAACCCTAACCCCTACCCTAACCCTAACGCATACCCTAATCCTAACCCGTACCCTAAACCGAGCCCTAACCCTAACACTAGCCCTAACCCTAACCCTAACCCATACCCTACGCCCTACCCGAACCCCTCCCCGAACCCGTATCGTAAGCCGTACCCTAACCCTCACCCTAAACCTAACCCTAAACCTAAGCTACCCTTGACGGCTTCTGCCTCCAATAGATTTCCTAAGCAGTAGTGTTTTAAGGAACAGGTTAAAAAGAGAATCCTAATGTGATTTCTTGATAATGGGTGTGTTCCTTGTCTTCTCCTCGTGTCTAAACTCTTCTCCATGGCTGGACCCCCAAATAATATTCCTTTATGTGCTAAGGGGTATCTAGAGAGTGTGATAGGTTTAATAACTACCCTCACCCTAACGCGTACCCGAACCCTAACCCCTACCCTAACCCTAGCGCGTACCCTAATCCTAACCCGTACCCTAAACCGAGCCCTAACCCTAACACTAACTCTAACCCTAACCCTAACCCATACCCTACGCCCTACCCGAACCCCTCCCTGAACCCGTACCCTAAACCGTACCCTAACCCTCACCCTAACCCTAACCCTAACCCTAAGCTACCCTTGACGGCTTCTGCCTCCAATAGATTTCCTAAGCACTAGTGTTTTAAGGAACAGGTTAAAAAGAGAATCCTAATGTGATTTCTTGATAATGGGTGTGTTCCTTATCTTCTCCTCGTCTCTAAACTCTTCTCCATGGCTGGACCCCCAAATAATATTCCTTTACGTGCTAAGGGGTATCTAGAGAGTGGGGTAGGTTTAATAACTACCCTCACCCTAACGCGTACACTAACCCTAACCCCTACCGTAACCCTAACGCATACCCTAATCCTAACCCGTACCCTAAACCGAGCCCTAACCCTAACACTAGCCCTAACCCTAACCCTAACCCATACCCTACGCCCTACCCGAACCCCTCCCCGAACCCGTACCCTAAGCCGTATCCTAACCCTCACCCTAACCCTAACCCTAACCCTAAGCTACCCTTGACTGCTTCTGCCTCCAATAGATTTCCTAAGCACTAGTGTTTTAAGGAACATGTTAAAAAGAGAATCCTAATGTGATTTCTTGATAATGGGTGTGTTCCTTATCTTCTCCTAGTGTCTAAACTTTTCTCCATGTCTGGACCCCCAAATAATATTCCTTTACGTGCTAAGGGGTATCTAGAGAGTGGGATAGGTTTAATAACTACCCTCACCCTAACGCGTACCCTAACCCTAACCCCTACCCTAACCCTAACGCGTACCCTAATCCTAACCCGTACCCTAAACCGAGCCCTAACCCTAACACTAACCCTAACCCTAACCCTAACCCGTACCCTACGCCCTACCCGAACCCCTCCCCGAACCCGTACCCTAAGCCATACCCTAACCCTCACCCTAACCCTAACCCTAACCCTAAGCTACCCTTGACTGCTTCTGCCTCCAATAGATTTCGTAAGCACTAGTGTTTTAAGGAACAGGTTAAAAAGAGAATCCTAATGTGATTTCTTGATAATGGGTGTGTTCCTTATCTTCTCCTAGTGTCTAAACTCTTCTCCATGGCTGGACCCCCAATAATATTCCTGTACGTGCTAAGGGGTATCTAGAGAGTGGGATAGGTTTAATAACTACCCTCACCCTAACGTGTACACTAACCCTAACCCCTACCCTAACCCTAACGCGTACCCTAATCCTAACCTGTACCCTAAACCGAGCCCTAACCCTAACTCTAGCCCTAACCCTAACACTAATCCATACCCTACGCCCTACCCGAACCCCTCCCCGAACCCGTACCCTAAGCCGTACCCTAACCCTCACCCTAACCCTAAGCTACCCTTGACGGCTTCTGCCTCCAATAGATTTGCTAAGCACTAGTGTTTTAAGGAACAGGTTAAAAAGAGAATCCTAATGTGATTTCTTGATAATGGGTGTGTTCCTTATCTTCTCCTAGTGTCTAAACTCTTCTCCATGGCTGGACCCCCAAATAATATTCCTTTACGTGCTAAGGGGTATCTAGAGAGTGGGACAGGTTTAATAACTACCCTCACCCTAAAGCGTACCCTAACTCTAACCACTACCCTAACACTAATGCGTACCCTAATCCTAACCCGTACCCTAAACCGAGCCCTAACCCTAACACTAACCCTAACCCTAACCCTAACCCATACCCTACGGCCTACCCGAACCCCTCCCCGAACCCGTACCCTAAGCCGTACCCTAACCCTCACCCTAACCCTAACCCTAACCCTAAGCTACCCTTGACTGCTTCTGCCTCCAATAGATTTCCTAAGCACTAGTGTTTTAAGGAACATGTTAAAAATAGAATCCTAATGTGATTTCTTGATAATGGGTGTGTTCCTTGTCTTCTCCTCGTGTCTAAACTCTTCTCCATGGCTGGACCCCCAAATAATATTCCTTTATGTGCTAAGGGGTATCTAGAGAGTGTGATAGGTTTAATAACTACCCCCACCCTAACGCGTACCCTAACCCTAACCCCTACCCTAACCCTAACGCGTACCCTAATCCTAACCCGTACCCTAAACAGAGCCCTAACCATAACACTAACCCTAACCCTAACCCTAACCCATACCCTACGCCCTACCCGAACCCCTCCCCGAACCCGTACCCTAAGCCATACCCTAGCCCTCACCCTAACCCTAACCCTAACCCTAAGCTACCCTTGACTGCTTCTGGCTCCAATAGATTTCCTAAGCACTAGTGTTTTAAGGAACAGGTTAAAAAGAGAATCCTAATGTGATTCCGTGATAATGGGTGTGTTCCTTATCTTCTCCTAGTGTCTTAACTCTTCTCCATGGCTGGACCCCCAAATAATATTCCTATACGTGCTAAGGGGTATCTAGAGAGTGGGATAGGTTTAATAACTACCCTCACCCTAACGCGAACCCTAACCCTAACCGCTACCCTAACCCTAGCGCGTACCCTAATCCTAACCCATACCCTAAACCGAGCCCTAACCCTAACACTAACTCTAACCCTAACACTAACTCTAATCCTAACCCTAACCCATACCCTACGCCCTACCCGAACCCCTCCCTGAACCCGTACCCTAAACCGTACCCTAACCCTCACCCTAACCCTAACCCTAACCCTAAGCTACCCTTGATGGCTTCTGCCTCCAATAGATTTCCTAAGCACTAGTGTTTTAAGGAACAGGTTAAAAAGAGAATCCTAATGTGATTTCTTGATAATGGGTGTGTTCCTTATCTTCTCCTCGTGTCTAAACTCTTCTCCATGGCTGGACCCCCAAATAATATTCCTTTACGTGCTAAGGGGTATCTAGAGAGTGGTATAGGTTTAATAACTACCCTCACCCTAACGCGTACCCTAACCCTAACCCCTACCCTAACCCTAACGCGTAACCTAATCCTAACCCATACCCTAAACCGAGCCCTAACCCTAACACTAGCCCTAACCCTAACCCTAACCCATACCCTACGCCCTACCCGAACCCCTCCCCGAACCCGTACCCTAAGCCGTACCCTAACCCTCACCCTAACCCTAACCCTAACCCTAAGCTACCCTTGACGGCTTCTGCCTCCAATAGATTTCCTAAGCACTAGTGTTTTAAGGAACAGGTTAAAAAGAGAATCCTAATGTGATTTCTTGATAATGGCTGTGTTCCTTATCTTCTCCTGTCTAAATTCTTCTCCATGGCTGGACCCCCAAATAATATTCCTTTATGTGCTAAGGGGTATCTAGAGAGTGGGATAGGTTTAATAATTTCCCTCACCCTAACGCGTATCCTAACCCTAACCCCTACCCTAACCCTAACGCATACCCTAATCCTAACCCGTACCCTAAACCGAGCCCTAACCCTAACACTAGCCCTAACCCTAACCCTAACCCATACCCTACGCCCTACCCGAACCCCTCCCCGAACCCGTACCCTAAGCCGTACCCCAACCCTCACCCTAACCCTAACCCTAACCCTAAGCTACCCTTGACTGCTTCAGCCTCCAATAGATTCCCTAAGCACTAGTGTTTTAAGGAACAGTTTAAAAAGAGAATCACATTGTCATTTCTTGATAATGGGTGTGTTCCTTATCTTCTCCTCGTGTCTAACCTCTTCTCCATGGCTGTACCCCCAAATAATAGTCCTTTACGTGCTAAGGGGTATCTAGAGAGTGTGATAGGTTTAATAACTACCCCCACCCTAACGCGTACCCTAACCCTAACCCCTACCCTAACCCTAACGCGTACCCTAATCCTAACCCGTACCCTAAACCGAGCCCTAACCCTAACACTAACCCTAACCCTAACCCTAACCCATACCCTACGCCCTACCCGAACCCCTCCCCGAACCCGTACCCTAAGCCATACCCTAACCCTCACCCTAACCCAAACCCTAACCCTAAGCTACCCTTGACTGCTTCTGCCTCCAATAGATTTCCTAAGCACTAGTGTTTTAAGGAACAGGTTAAAAAGAGAATCCTAATGTGATTTCTTGATAATGGGTGTGTTCCTTATCTTCTCCTAGTGTCTAAACTCTTCTCCATGGCTGGACCCCCAAATAATATTCCTTTACGTACTAAGGGGTATCTAGAGAGTGGGATAGGTTTAATAACTAACCTCACCCTATCGCGTACCCTAACCCTAACACCTACCCTAACACTAACGCGTACACTAATCCTAACCCGTACCCTAAACCGAGCCCTAACCCTAACACTAACCCTAACCCTAACCCTAACCCATACCCTACGCCCTACCCGAACCCCTCCCCGAACCCGTACCCTAAGCCATACCCTAACCCTCACCCTAACCCTAACCCTAACCCTAAGCTACCCTTGACTGCTTCTGCCTCCAATAGATTTCCTAAGCACTAGTGTTTTAAGGAACAGGTTAAATAGAGAATCCTAATGTGATTTCGTGATAATGGGAGTGTTCCTTATCTTCTCCTAGTGTCTAAACTCTTCTCCATGGCTGGACCCCCAATAATATTCCTGTACGTGCTAAGGGGTATCTAGAGAGTGGGATAGGTTTAATAACTACCCTCACCCGAACGCGTACACTAACCCTAACCCCTACCCTAACACTAACGCGTACCCTAATCCTAACCTGTAACCTAAACCGAGCCCTAACCCTAACCCTAACCCATACCCTACGCCCTACCCGAACCCCTCCCCGAACCCGTACCCTAAGCCGTACCCTAACCCTCACCCTAACCCTAACCCTAACCCTAAGCTACCCTTGACGGCTTCTGCCTCCAATAGATTTCCTAAGCACTAGTGATTTAAGGAACAGGTTAAAAAGAGAATCCTAATGTGATTTCTTGATAATGGGTGTGTTCCTTATCTTCTCGTGTCTAAACTCTTCTCCATGGCTGGACCCCCAAATAATATTCCTTTACGTGCTAAGGGGTATCTAGAGAGTGGGATAGGTTTAATAACTTCCCTCACCCTAACGCGTATCCTAACCCTAACCCCTACCCTAACCCTAACGCATACCCTAATCCTAACCCGTACCCTAAACCGAGCCCTAACCCTAACACTAGCCCTAACCCTAACCCTAACCCATACCCTACGCCCTACCCGAACCCCTCCCCGAACCCGTATCGTAAGCCGTACCCTAACCCTCACCCTAAACCTAACCCTAAACCTAAGCTACCCTTGACGGCTTCTGCCTCCAATAGATTTCCTAAGCAGTAGTGTTTTAAGGAACAGGTTAAAAAGAGAATCCTAATGTGATTTCTTGATAATGGGTGTGTTCCTTATCTTCTCCTAGAGTCTAAACTCTTCTCCATGGCTGGACCCCCAAATAATATTCCTTTACGTGCTAAGGGGTATCTAGAGAGTGGGATAGGTTTAATAACTAACCTCACCCTATCGCATACCCTAACCCTAACCCCTACCCTAACCCTAACGCGTACCCTAATCCTAACCCGTACCCTAAACCGAGCCCTAACCCTAACACTAACCCTAACACTAACCCTAACCCATAGCCTACGCCCTACCCGAACCCCTCCCCGAACCCGTACCCTAAGCCGTACCCCAACCCTCACCCTAACCCTAACCCTAACCCTAAGCTACCCTTGACTGCTTCTGCCTCCAATAGATTTCCTAAGCACTAGTGTTTTAAGGAACAGTTTAAAAAGAGAATCCTAATGTGATTTCTTGATAATGGGTGTGTTCCTTGTCTTCTCCTCGTGTCTAAACTCTTCTCCATGGCTGGACCCCCAAATAATATTCCTTTATGTGCTAAGGGGTATCTAGAGAGTGTGATAGGTTTAATAACTACCCTCACCCTAACGCGTACCCGAAACCTAACCCCTACCCTAACCCTAGCGCGTACCCTAATGCTAACCCGTACCCTAAACCGAGCCCTAACCCTAACACTAACTCTAACCCTAACCCTAACCCATACCCTACGCCCTACCCGAACCCCTCCCTGAACCCGTACCCTAAACCGTACCCTAACCCTCACCCTAACCCTAACCCTAACCCTAAGCTACCCTTGACGGCTTCTGCCTCCAATAGATTTCCTAAGCACTAGTGATTTAAGGAACAGGTTAAAAAGAGAATCCTAATGTGATTTCTTGATAATGGGTGTGTTCCTTATCTTCTCCTCGTCTCTAAACTCTTCTCCATGGCTGGACCCCCAAATAATATTCCTTTACGTGCTAAGGGGTATCTAGAGAGTGGGGTAGGTTTAATAACTACCCTCACCCTAAAGCGTACCCTAACTCTAACCACTACCCTAACACTAACGCGTACCCTAATCCTAACCCGTACCCTAAACCGAGCCCTAACCCTAACACTAACCCTAACCCTAACCCTAACCCATACCCTACGGCCTACACGAACCCCTCCCCGAACCCGTACCCTAAGCCGTACCCTAACCCTCACCCTAACCCTAACCCTAACCCTAAGCTACCCTTGACTGCTTCTGCCTCCAATAGATTTCCTAAGCAGTAGTGTTTTAAGGAACAGGTTAAAAAGAGAATCCTAATGTGATTTCTTGATAATGGGTGTGTTCCTTATCTTCTCCTCGTGTCTAAACTCTTCTCCATGGCTGGACCCCCAAATAATATTCCTTTACGTGCTAAGGGGTATCTAGAGAGTGTGATAGGTTTAATAACTACCCCCACCCTAACGCGTACCCTAACCCTAACCCCTGCCCTAACCCTAACGCGTACCCTAATCTTAACCCATACCCTAAACCGAGCCCTAACCCTAACACTAACCCTAACCCTAACCCTAACCCATACCCTACGCCCTACCCGAACCCCTCCCCGAACCCGTACCCTAAGCCATACCCTAACCCTCACCCTAACCCTAACCCTAACCCTAAGCTACCCTTGACTGCTTCTGCCTCCAATAGATTTCCTAAGCACTAGTGTTTAAGGAACAGGTTAAAAAGAGAATCCTAATGTGATTTCGTGATAATGGGTGTGTTCCTTATCTTCTCCTAGTGTCTAAACTCTTCTCCATGGCTGGACCCCCAATAATATTCCTGTACGTGCTAAGGGGTATCTAGAGAGTGGGATAGGTTTAATAACTACCCTCACCCTAACGCGTACACTAACCCTAACCCCTACCGTAACCCTAACGCATACCCTAATCCTAACCCGTACCCTAAACCGAGCCCTAACCCTAACACTAGCCCTAACCCTAACCCTAACCCATACCCTACGCCCTACCCGAACCCCTCCCCGAACCCGTACCCTAAGCCGTATCCTAACCCTCACCCTAACCCTAACCCTAACCCTAAGCTACCCTTGACTGCTTCTGCCTCCAATAGATTTCCTAAGCACTAGTGTTTTAAGGAACATGTTAAAAAGAGAATCCTAATGTGATTTCTTGATAATGGGTGTGTTCCTTATCTTCTCCTAGTGTCTAAACTTTTCTCCATGTCTGGACCCCCAAATAATATTCCTTTACGTGCTAAGGGGTATCTAGAGAGTGGGATAGGTTTAATAACTACCCTCACCCTAACGCGTACCCTAACCCTAACCCCTACCCTAACCCTAACGCGTACCCTAATCCTAACCCGTACCCTAAACCGAGCCCTAACCCTAACACTAACCCTAACCCTAACCCTAACCCATACCCTACGCCCTACCCGAACCCCTCCCCGAACCCGTACCCTAAGCCATACCCTAACCCTCACCCTAACCCTAACCCTAACCCTAAGCTACCCTTGACTGCTTCTGCCTCCAATAGATTTCGTAAGCACTAGTGTTTTAAGGAACAGGTTAAAAAGAGAATCCTAATGTGATTTCTTGATAATGGGTGTGTTCCTTATCTTCTCCTAGTGTCTAAACTCTTCTCCATGGCTGGACCCCCAATAATATTCCTGTACGTGCTAAGGGGTATCTAGAGAGTGGGATAGGTTTAATAACTACCCTCACCCTAACGTGTACACTAACCCTAACCCCTACCCTAACCCTAACGCGTACCCTAATCCTAACCTGTACCCTAAACCGAGCCCTAACCCTAACACTAACCCTAACCCTAACCCTAACCCATACCCTACGCCCTACCCGAACCCCTCCCCGAACCCGTACCCTAAGCCATACCCTAACCCTCACCCTAACCCTAACCCTAACCCTAAGCTACCCTTGACTGCTTCTGCCTCCAATAGATTTCCTTAGCACTAGTGTTTTAAGGAACATGTTAAAAATAGAATCCTAATGTGATTTCTTGATAATGGGTGTGTTCCTTGTCTTCTCCTCGTGTCTAAACTCTTCTCCATGGCTGGACCCCCAAATAATATTCCTTTATGTGCTAAGGGGTATCTAGAGAGTGTGATAGGTTTAATAACTACCCTCACCCTAACGCGTACCCGAACCCTAACCCCTACCCTAACCCTAGCGCGTACCCTAATCCTAACCCGTACCCTAAACCGAGCCCTAACCCTAACACTAACTCTAACCCTAACCCTAACCCATACCCTACGCCCTACCCGAACCCCTCCCTGAACCCGTACCCTAAACCGTAACCTAACCCTCACCCTAACCCTAACCCTAACCCTAAGCTACCCTTGACGGCTTCTGCCTCCAATAGATTTCCTAAGCACTAGTGTTTTAAGGAACAGGTTAAAAAGAGAATCCTAATGTGATTTCTTGATAATGGGTGTGTTCCTTATCTTCTCCTCGTGTCTAAACTCTTCTCCATGGCTGGACCCCCAAATAATATTCCTTTACGTGCTAAGGGGTATCTAGAGAGTGGGATAGGTTTAATAACTACCCTCACCCTAAAGCATACCCTAACTCTAACCACTACCCTAACACTAACGCGTACCCTAATCCTAACCCGTACCCTAAACCGAGCCCTAACCCTAACACTAACCCTAACCCTAACCCTAACCCATACCCTACGGCCTACCCGAACCCCTCCCCGAACCCGTACCCTAAGCCGTACCCTAACCCTCACCCTAACCCTAACCCTAACCCTAAGCTTCCCTTGACTGCTTCTGCCTCCAATAGTTATCCTAAGCACTAGTGTTTTAAGGAACAGGTTAAAAAGAGAATCCTAATGTGATTTCTTGATAATGGGTGTGTTCCTTAACTTCTCCTCGTGTCTAAACTCTTCTCCATGGCTGGACCCCCAAATAATATTCCTTTACGTGCTAAGGGGTATCTAGAGAGTGTGATAGGTTTAATAACTACCCCCACCCTAACGCGTACCCTAACCCTAACCCTGCCCTAACCCTAACGCGTACCCTAATCCTAACCCGTACCCTAAACCGAGCCCTAACCCTAACACTAACCCTAACCCTAACCCTAACCCATACCCTACGCCCTACCCGAACCCCTCACCGAACCCGTACCCTAAGCCATACCCTAACCCTCACCCTAACCCTAACCCTAACCCTAAGCTACCCTTGACTGCTTCTGCCTCCAATAGATTTCCTAAGCACTAGTGTTTTAAGGAACAGGTTAAAAAGAGAATCCTAATGTGATTTCGTGATAATGGGTGTGTTCCTTATCTTCTCCTAGTGTCTAAACTCTTCTCCATGGCTGGACCCCCAATAATATTCCTGTACGTGCTAAGGGCTATCTAGAGAGTGGGATAGGTTTAATAACTACCCTCACCCTAACGCGTACACTAACCCTAACCCCTACCCTAACCCTAACGCATACCCTAATCCTAACCCGTACCCTAAACCGAGCCCTAACCCTAACACTAGCCCTAACCCTAACCCTAACCCATACCCTACGCCCTACCCGAACCCCTCCCCGAACCCGTACCCTAAGCCGTACCCTAACCCTCACCCTAACCCTAACCCTAACCCTAAGCTACCCTTGACTGCTTCTGCCTCCAATAGATTTCCTAAGCACTAGTGTTTTAAGGAACATGTTAAAAATAGAATCCTTATGTGATTTCTTGATAATGGGTGTGTTCCTTGTCTTCTCCTCCTGTCTAAACTCTTCTCCATGTCTGGACCCCCAAATAATATTCCTTTATGTGCTAAGGGGTATCTAGAGAGTGTGATAGGTATAATAACTACCCTCACCCTAACGCGTACCCTAACCCTAACCCCTACCCTAACCCTAGCGCGTACCCTAATCCTAACCCGTACCCTAAACCGAGCCCTAACCCTAACACTAACTCTAACCCTAACCCTAACCAATACCCTACGCCCTACCCGAACCCCTCCCCGAACCCATACCCTAAGCCGTACCCTAACCCTCACCCTAACCCTAACCCTAACCCTAAGCTACCCTTGACTGCTTCTGCCTCCAATAGATTTCCTAAGCACTAGTGTTTTAAGGAACAGGTTAAAAAGAGAATCCTAATGTGATTTCGTGATAATGGGTGTGTTCCTTATCTTCTCCTAGTGTCTAAACGCTTCTCCATGTCTGGACCCCCAAATAATATTCCTTTACGTGCTAAGGGGTATCTAGAGAGTGTGATAGGTTTAATAACTACCCCCACCCTAACGCGTACCCTAACCCTAACCCCTACCCTAACCCTAACGCGTACCCTAATCCTAACCCGTACCCTAAACCGAGCCCTAACCCTAACACTAACCCTAACCCTAACCCTAACCCATACCCTACGCCCTACCCGAACCCCTCCCCGAACCCGTACCCTAAGCCATACCCTAACCCTCACCCTAACCCTAACCCTAACCCTAAGCTACCCTTGACTGCTTCTGCCTCCAATAGATTTCGTAAGCACTAGTGTTTTAAGGAACAGGTTAAAAAGAGAATCCTAATGTGATTTCTTGATAATGGGTGTGTTCCTTATCTTCTCCTAGTGTCTAAACTCTTCTCCATGGCTGGACCCCCAATAATATTCCTGTACGTGCTAAGGGGTATCTAGAGAGTGGGATAGGTTTAATAACTACCCTCAGCCTAACGCGTACACTAACCCTAACCCCTACCCTAACCCTAACGCGTACCCTAATCCTAACCCGAACCCTAAACCGAGCCCTAACCCTAACACTAGCCCTAACCCTAACCCTAACCCATACCCTACGCCCTACCCGAACCCCTCCCCGAACCCGTATCGTAAGCCGTACCCTAACCCTCACCCTAAACCTAACCCTAACCCTGAGCTACCCTTGACGGCTTCTGCCTCCAATAGATTTCCTAAGCACTAGTGTTTTAAGGAACAGGTTAAAAAGAGAATCCTAATGTGATTTCTTGATAATGGGTGTGTTCCTTATCTTCTCCTAGTGTCTAAACTCTTCTCCATGGCTGGACCCCCAAATAATATTCCTTTACGTGCTAAGGGGTATCTAGAGAGTGGGATAGGTTTAATAACTAACCTCACCCTATCGCATACCCTAACCCTAACCCCTACCCTAACCCTAACGCGTACCCTAATCCTAACCCGTAACCTAAACCGAGCCCTAACCCTAACACTAACCCTAACACTAACCCTAACCCATAGCCTACGCCCTATCCGAACCCCTCCCCGAACCCATACCCTAAGCCGTACCCTAACCCTCACCCTAACCCTAACCCTAACCCTAAGCTACCCTTGACTGCTTCTGCCTCCAATAGATTTCCTAAGCACTAGTGTTTTAAGGAACAGTTTAAAAAGAGAATCATATGGTGATTTCTTGATAATGGGTGTGTTCCTTCTCTTCTCCTAGTGTCTAAACTCTTCTCCATGGCTGGACCCCCAAATAATATTCCTTTACGTGCTAAGGGGTATCTAGAGAGTGGGATAGGTTTAATAACTACCCTCACCCTAAAGCGTACCCTAACTCTAACCACTACCCTAACACTAACGCGTACCCTAATCCTAACCCGTACCCTAAACCGAGCCCTAACCCTAACACTAACCCTAACCCTAACCCTAACCCATACCCTACGGCCTACCCGAACCCCTCCCCGAACCCGTACCCTAAGCCGTACCCTAACCCTCACCCTAACCCTAACCCTAACCCTAAGCTACCCTTGACTGCTTCTGCCTCCAATAGATTTCCTAAGCACTAGTATTTTAAGGAACAGGTTAAAAAGAGAATCCTAATGTGATTTCTTGATAATGGGTGTGTTCCTTATCTTCTCCTCGTGTCTAAACTCTTCTCCATGGCTGGACCCCCAAATAATATTCCTTTACGTGCTAAGGGGTATCTAGAGAGCGTGATAGGTTTAATAACTACCCCCACCCTAACGCGTACCCTAACCCTAACCCCTGCCCTAACCCTAACGCGTACCCTAATCCTAACCCGTACCCTAAACCGAGCCCTAACCCTAACACTAACCTTAACCCTAACCCTAACCCATACCCTACGCCCTACCCGAACCCCTCCCCGAACCCGTACCCTAAGCCATACCCTAACCCTCACCCTAACCCTAACCCTAACCCTAAGCTACCCTTGACTGCTTCTGCCTCCAATAGATTTCCTAAGCACTAGTGTTATAAGGAACAGGTTAAAAAGAGAATCCTAATGTGATTTCGTGATAATGGGTGTGTTCCTTATCTTCTCCTAGTGTCTAAACTCTTCTCCATGGCTGGACCCCCAATAATATTCCTGTACGTGCTAAGGGGTATCTAGAGAGTGGGATAGGTTTAATAACTACCCTCACCCTAACGCGTACACTAACCCTAACCCCTACCCTAACCCTAACGCATACCCTAATCCTAACCCGTACCCTAAACCGAGCCCTAACCCTAACACTAGCCCTAACCCTAACCCTAACCCATACCCTACGCCCTACCCGAACACCTCCCCGAACCCGTACCCTGAGCCGTACCCTAAGCCTCACCCTAACCCTAACCCTAACCCTAAGCTACCCTTGACGGCTTCTGCCTCCAATAGATTTCCTAAGCACTAGTGTTTTAAGGAACATGTTAAAAATAGAATCCTAATGTGATTTCTTGATAATGGGTGTGTTCCTTGTCTTCTCCTCGTGTCTAAACTCTTCTCCATGGCTGGACCCCCAAATAATATTCCTTTATGTGCTAAGGGGTATCTGGAGAGTGTGATAGGTTTAATAACTACCCTCACCCTAACGCGTACCCTAACCCTAACCCCTACCCTAACCCTACCGCGTACCCTAATCCTAACCCATACCTTAACCGAGCCCTAACCCTAACACTAACTCTAACCCTAACCCTAACCCATACCCTATGCGCTACCCGAACCCCTCCCTGAACCCGTACCCTAAACCGTACCCTACCCCTCACCCTAACCCTAACCCTAACCCTAAGCTACCCTTGAGGCCTTCTGCCTCCAATAGATTTCCTAAGCACTAGTGTTTTAAGGAACAGGTTAAAAAGAGAATCCTAATGTGATTTCTTGATAATGGGTGTGTTCCTTATCTTCTCCTCGTGTCTAAACTCTTCTCCATGGCTGGACCCCCAAATAATATTCTTTTACGTGCTAAGGGGTATCTAGAGAGTGGGATAGGTTTAATAACTACCCTCACCCTAAAGCGTACCCTAACCCTAACCCCTACCCTAACCCTAACGCGTACCCTAATCCTAACCCGTACCCTAAACCGAGCCCTAACCCTAACACTAGCCCTAACCCTAACCCTAACCCATACCCTACGCCCTACCCGAACCCCTCCCCGAACCCGTATCGTAAGCCGTACCCTAACCCTCACCCTAACCCTAACCCTAACCCTAAGCTACCCTTGACGGCTACTGCCTCCAATAGATTTCCTAAGCAGTAGTGTTTTAAGGAACAGGTTAAAAAGAGAATCCTAATGTGATTTCTTGATAATGGGTGTGTTCCTTATCTTCTCCTAGTGTCTAAACTCTTCTCCATGGCTGGACCTCCAAATAATATTCCTTTACGTGCTAAGGGGTATCTAGAGAGTGGGATAGGTTTAATAACTAACCTCACCCTATCGCATACCCTAACCCTAACCCCTACCCTAACCCTAACGCGTACCCTAATCCTAACCCGTACCCTAAACCGAGCCCTAACCCTAACACTAACCCTAACACTAACCCTAACCCATACCCTACGACCTACCCGAACTCCTCCCCGAACCCGTACCCTAAGCCGTACCCTAACCCTCACCCTAACCCTAACCCTAACCCTAAGCTACCCTTGACTGCTTCTGCCTCCAATAGATTTCCTAAGCACTAGTGTTTTAAGGAACAGGTTAAAAAGAGAATCCTAATGTGATTTCTTGATAATGGGTGTGTTCCTTATCTTCTCCTCGTGTCTAAAATCTTCTCCATGGCTGGACCCCCAAATAATATTCCTTTACGTGCTAAGGGGTATCTAGAGAGTGGGATAGGTTTAATAACTACCCTCACCCTAAAGCGTATCCTAACCCTAACCCCTACCCTAACCCTAACGCATACCCTAATCCTAACCCGTACCCTAAACCGAGCCCTAACCCTAACACTAGCCCTAACCCTAACCCTAACCCATACCCTACGCCCTACCCGAACCCCTCCCCGAACCCGTATCGTAAGCCGTACCCTAACCCTCACCCTAACCCTAACCCTAACCCTAAGCTACCCTTGACGGCTACTGCCTCCAATAGATTTCCTAAGCAGTAGTGTTTTAAGGAACAGGTTAAAAAGAGAATCCTAATGTGATTTCTTGATAATGGGTGTGTTCCTTATCTTCTCCTCGTGTCTAAACTCTTCTCCATGGCTGGACCCCCAAATAATATTCCTTTACGTGCTAATGGGTATCTAGAGAGTGGGATAGGTTTAATAACTAACCTCACCCTATCGCATACCCTAACCCTAACCCCTACCCTAACCCTAACGCGTACCCTAATCCTAACCCGTACCCTAAACCGAGCCCTAACCCTAACACTAGCCCTAACCCTAACCCTAACCCATACCCTACGCCCTACCCGAACACCTCCCCGAACCCGTACCCTAAGCCGTACCCTAAGCCTCACCCTAACCCTAACCCTAACCCTAAGCTACCCTTGACGGCTTCTGCCTCCAATAGATTTCCTAAGCACTAGTGTTTTAAGGAACATGTTAAAAATAGAATCCTAATGTGATTTCTTGATAATGGGTGTGTTCCTTGTCTTCTCCTCGTGTCTAAACTCTTCTCCATGGCTGGACCCCCAAATAATATTCCTTTATGTGCTAAGGGGTATCTGGAGAGTGTGATAGGTTTAATAACTACCCTCACCCTAACGCGTACCCTAACCCTAACCCCTACCCTAACCCTACCGCGTACCCTAATCCTAACCCATACCTTAACCGAGCCCTAACCCTAACACTAACTCTAACCCTAACCCTAACCCATACCCTATGCGCTACCCGAACCCCTCCCTGAACCCGTACCCTAAACCGTACCCTAACCCTCACCCTAACCCTAACCCTAACCCTAAGCTACCCTTGAGGCCTTCTGCCTCCAATAGATTTCCTAAGCACTAGTGTTTTAAGGAACAGGTTAAAAAGAGAATCCTAATGTGATTTCTTGATAATGGGTGTGTTCCTTATCTTCTCCTCGTGTCTAAACTCTTCTCCATGGCTGGACCCCCAAATAATATTCCTTTACGTGCTAAGGGGTATCTAGAGAGTGGGATAGGTTTAATAACTACCCTCACCCTAACGCGTACCCTAACCCTAACCCCTACCCGAACCCTAACGCGTACACTAATCCTAAACCGTACCCTAAACCGAGCCCTAACCCTAACACTAGCCCTAACCCTAACCCTAACCCATACCCTACGCCCTACACGAAACCCTCCCCGAACCCATACCCTAAGCCGTACCCTAACCCTCACCCTAACCCTAACCCTAACCCTAAGCTACCCTTGACTGCTTCTGCCTCCAATAGATTTCCTAAGCACTAGTGTTTTAAGGAACAGGTTAAAAAGAGAATCCTAATGTGATTTCGTGATAATGGGTGTGTTCCTTATCTTCTCCTAGTGTCTAAACTCTTCTCCATGTCTGAACCCCCAAATAATATTCCTTTACGTGCTAAGGGGTATCTAGAGAGTGTGATAGGTTTAATAACTACCCCCACCCTAACGCGTACCCTAACCCTAACCCCTACCCTAACCCTAACGCGTACCCTAATCCTAACCCGTACCCTAAACCGAGCCCTAACCCTAACACTAACCCTAACCCTAACCCTAACACATACCCTACGCCCTACCCGAACCCCTCCCCGAACCCGTACCCTAAGCCATACCCTAACCCTCACCCTAACCCTAACCCTAACCCTAAGCTACCCTTGACTGCTTCTGCCTCCAATAGATTTCCTAAGCACTAGTGTTTTAAGGAACAGGTTAAAAAGAGAATCCTAATGTGATTTCTTGATAATGGGTGTGTTCCTTATCTTCTCCTAGTGTCTAAACTCTTCTCCATGGCTGGACCCCCAATAATATTCCTGTACGTGCTAAGGGGTATCTAGAGAGTGGGATAGGTTTAATAACTACCCTCACCCTATCGCGTACACTAACCCTAACCCCTACCCTAACCCTAACGCGTACCCTAATCCTAACCTGTACCCTAAACCGAGCCCTAACCCTAACACTAGCCCTAACCCTAACACTAACCCATACCCTACGCCCTACCCGAACCCCTCACCGAACCCATACCCTAAGCCGTACCCTAACCCTCACCCTAACCCTAACCCTAACCCTAAGCTACCCTTGACGGCTTCTGCCTCCAATAGATTTCCTAAGCACTAGTGTTTTAAGGAACATGTTAAAAAGAGAATCCTAATGTGATTTCTTGATAATGGGTGTGTTCCTTATCTTCTCCTTGTGTCTAAACTCTTCTCCATGGCTGGACCCCCAAATAATATTCCTTTACGTGCTAAAGGGTATCTAGAGAGTGGGATAGGTTTATTAACTACCCTCACCCTAACGCGTACCCTAACCCTAACCCCTACCCTAACCCTAACGCATACACTAATCCTAACCCGTACCCTATACCGAGCCCTAACCCTAACACTAACCCTAACCCTAACCCTAACCCATAGCCTACGCCCTACCCGAACCCCTCCCCGAACCCGTACCCTAAGCCATA
This sequence comes from Balaenoptera acutorostrata, assembly GCF_949987535.1. Lineage (NCBI taxonomy): Eukaryota > Metazoa > Chordata > Mammalia > Artiodactyla > Balaenopteridae > Balaenoptera > Balaenoptera acutorostrata. Next base: position 18,636 of record NW_026645841.1, on the reverse strand, counting down.
CCCTAACCCTCACCCTAACCCTAACCCTAACCCTAAGCTACCCTTGACTGCTTCTGCCTCCAATAGATTTCCTAAGCACTAGTGTTTTAAGGAACAGGTTAAAAAGAGAATCCTAATGTGATTTCTTGACAATGGGTGTGTTCCTTATCTTCTCCTAGTGTCTAAACACTTCTCCATGGCTGGACCCCCAATAATATTCCTGTACGTGCTAAGGGGTATCTAGAGAGTGGGATAGGTTTAATAACTACCCTCACCCGAACGCGTACACTAACCCTAACCCCTACACTAACCCTAACGCGTACCCTAATCCTAACCTGTACCCTAAACCGAGCCCTAACCCTAACCCTAACCCATACCCTACGCCCTACACGAACCCCTCCCCGAACCCGTACCCTAAGCCGTACCCTAACCCTCACCCTAACCCTAACCCTAACCCTAAGCTACCCTTGACGGCTTCTGCCTCCAATAGATTTCCTAAGCACTAGTGTTTTAAGGAACAGGTTAAAAAGAGAATCATATTGTGATTTCTTGATAATGGGTGTGTTCCTTATCTTCTCCTAGTGTCTAAACCCTTCTCCATGGCTGGACCCCCAAATAATATTCCTTTACGTGCTAAGGGGTATCTAGAGAGTGGGATAGGTTTAATAACTACCCTCACCCTAAAGCGTATCCTAACCCTAACCCCTACCCTAACCCTAACGCATACCCTAATCCTAACCCGTACCCTAAACCGAGCCCTAACCCTAACACTAGCCCTAACCCTAACCCTAACCCATACCCTACGCCCTACCCGAACCCCTCCCCGAACCCGTATCGTAAGCCGTACCCTAACCCTCACCCTAACCCTAACCCTAACCCTAAGCTACCCTTGACGGCTACTGCCTCCAATAGATTTCCTAAGCAGTAGTGTTTTAAGGAACAGGTTAAAAAGAGAATCCTAATGTGATTTCTTGATAATGGGTGTGTTCCTTATCTTCTCCTAGTGTCTAAACTCTTCTCCATGGCTGGACCTCCAAATAATATTCCTTTACGTGCTAAGGGGTATCTAGAGAGTGGGATAGGTTTAATAACTAACCTCACCCTATCGCATACCCTAACCCTAACCCCTACCCTAACCCTAACGCGTACCCTAATCCTAACCCGTACCCTAAACCGAGCCCTAACCCTAACACTAACCCTAACACTAACCCTAACCCATACCCTACGACCTACCCGAACCCCTCCCCGAACCCGTACCCTAAGCCGTACCCTAACCCTCACCCTAACCCTAACCCTAACCCTAAGCTACCCTTGACTGCTTCTGCCTCCAATAGATTTCCTAAGCACTAGTGTTTTAAGGAACAGGTTAAAAAGAGAATCCTAATGTGATTTCTTGATAATGGGTGTGTTCCTTATCTTCTCCTCGTGTCTAAACTCTTCTCCATGGCTGGACCCCCAAATAATATTCCTTTACGTGCTAAGGGGTATCTAGAGAGTGTGATAGGTTTAATAACTACCCCCACCCTAACGCGTACCCTAACCCTAACCCCTGCCCTAACCCTAACGCGTACCCTAATCCTAACCCGTACCCTAAACCGAGCCCTAACCCTAACACTAACCCTAACCCTAACCCTAACCCATACCCTACGCCCTACCCGAACCCCTCCCCGAACCCGTACCCTAAGCCATACCCTAACTCTCACCCTAACCCTAACCCTAACCCTAAGCTACCCTTGACTGCTTCTGCCTCCAATAGATTTCCTAAGCACTAGTGTTTTAAGGAACAGGTTAAAAAGAGAATCCTAATGTGATTTCGTGATAATGGGTGTGTTCCTTATCTTCTCCTAGTGTCTAAACTCTTCTCCATGGCTGGACCCCCAATAATATTCCTGTACGTGCTAAGGGGTATCTAGAGAGTGGGATAGGTTTAATAACTACCCTCAGCCTAACGCGTACACTAACCCTAACCCCTACCCTAACCCTAACGCATACCCTAATCCTAACCCGTACCCTAAACCGAGCCCTAACCCTAACACTAGCCCTAACCCTAACCCTAACCCATACCCTACGCCCTACCCGAACACCTCCCCGAACCCGTACCCTAAGCCGTACCCTAACCCTCACCCTAACCCTAACCCTAACCCTAAGCTACCCTTGACGGCTTCTGCCTCCAATAGATTTCCTAAGCACTAGTGTTTTAAGGAACATGTTAAAAATAGAATCCTAATGTGATTTCTTGATAATGGGTGTGTTCCTTGTCTTCTCCTCGTGTCTAAACTCTTCTCCATGGCTGGACCCCCAAATAATATTCCTTTACATTCTAAGGGGTATCTAGAGAGTGGGATAGGTTTAATAACTACCCTCACCCTACCGCGTACCCTAACCCTAACCCCTACCCTAACCCTAGCGCGTACCCTAATCCTAACCCGTACCCTAAACCGAGCCCTAACCCTAACACTAGCCCTAACCCTAACCCTAACCCATACCCTACGCCCTACCCGAACCCCTCCCCGAACCCGTATCGTGAGCCGTACCCTAACCCTCACCCTAACCCTAACCCTAACCCTAAGCTACCCTTGACGGCTACTGCCTCCAATAGATTTCCTAAGCAGTAGTGTTTTAAGGAACAGGTTAAAAAGAGAATCCTAATGTGATTTCTTGATAATGGGTGTGTTCCTTATCTTCTCCTCGTGTCTAAACTCTTCTCCATGGCTGGACCCCCAAATAATATTCCTTTACGTGCTAATGGGTATCTAGAGAGTGGGATAGGTTTAATAACTAACCTCACCCTATCGCATACCCTAACCCTAACCCCTACCCTAACCCTAACGCGTACCCTAATCCTAACCCGTACCCTAAACCGAGCCCTAACCCTAACACTAACCCTAACACTAACCCTAACCCATACCCTACGCCCTACCCGAAACCCTCCCCGAACCCGTACCCTAAGCCGTACCCTAACCCTCACCCTAACCCTAACCCTAACCCTAAGCTACCCTTGACTGCTTCTGCCTCCAATAGATTTCCTAAGCACTAGTGTTTTAAGGAACAGGTTAAAAAGAGAATCCTAATGTGATTTCTTGATAATGGGTGTGTTCCTTATCTTCTCCTCGTGTCTAAACTCTTCTCCATGGCTGGACCCCCAAATAATATTCCTTTACGTGCTAAGGGGTATCTAGAGAGTGTGATAGGTTTAATAACTACCCCCACCCTAACGCATACCCTAACCCTAACCCCTGCCCTAACCCTAACGCGTACCCTAATCCTAACCCGTACCCTAAACCGAGCCCTAACCCTAACACTAACACTAACCCTAACCCTAACCCATACCCTACGCCCTACCCGAACCCCTCCCCGAACCCGTACCCTAAGCCATACCCTAACCCTCACCCTAACCCTAACCCTAACCCTAAGCTACCCTTGACTGCTTCTGCCTCCAATAGATTTCCTAAGCACTAGTGTTTTAAGGAACAGGTTAAAAAGAGAATCCTAATGTGATTTCGTGATAATGGGTGTGTTCCTTATCTTCTCCTAGTGTCTAAACTCTTCTCCATGGCTGGACCCCAATAATATTCCTGTACGTGCTAAGGGGTATCCAGAGAGTGGGATAGGTTTAATAACTACCCTCAGCCTAACGCGTACACTAACCCTAACCCCTACCCTAACCCTAACGCATACCCTAATCCTAAACCGTACCCTAAACCGAGCCCTAACCCTAACACTAGCCCTAACCCTAACCCTAACCCATACCCTACGCCCTACCCGAACACCTCCCCGAACCCGTACCCTAAGTCATACCCTAACCCTCACCCTAACCCTAACCCTAACCCTAAGCTACCCTTGACTGCTTCTGCCTCCAATAGATTTCCTAAGCACTAGTGTTTTAAGGAACAGGTTAAAAAGAGAATCCTAATGTGATTTCTTGATAATGGGTGTGTTCCTTATCTTCTCCTAGTGTCTAAACCCTTCTCCATGACTGGACCCCCAAATAATATTCCTTTACGTGCTAAGGGGTATCTAGAGAGTGGGATAGGTTTAATAACTACCCTCACCCTAAAGCGTACCCTAACCCTAACCCCTACCCTAACACTAACGCGTACCCTAATCCTAACCCGTACCCTAAACCGAGCTCTAACCCTAACACTAACCCTAACCCTAACTCTAACCCATACCCTACGCCCTACCCGAACCCCTCCCCGAACCCGTACCCTAAGCCGTACCCTAACCCTCACCCTAACCCTAACCCTAACCCTAAGCTACCCTTGACGGCTTCTGCCTCCAATAGATTTCCTAAGCACTAGTGATTTAAGGAACAGGTTAAAAAGAGAATCCTAATGTGATTTCTTGATAATGGGTGTGTTCCTTATCTTCTCGTGTCTAAACTCTTCTCCATGGCTGGACCCCCAAATAATATTCCTTTACGTGCTAAGGGGTATCTAGAGAGTGTGATAGGTTTAATAACTACCCCCACCCTAACGCATACCCTAACCCTAACCCCTGCCCTAACCCTAACGCGTACCCTAATCCTAACCCGTACCCTAAACCGAGCCCTAACCCTAACACTAACACTAACCCTAACCCTAACCCATACCCTACGCCCTACCCGAACCCCTCCCCGAACCCGTACCCTAAGCCATACCCTAACCCTCACCCTAACCCTAACCCTAACCCTAAGCTACCCTTGACTGCTTCTGCCTCCAATAGATTTCCTAAGCACTAGTGTTTTAAGGAACAGGTTAAAAAGAGAATCCTAATGTGATTTCGTGATAATGGGTGTGTTCCTTATCTTCTCCTAGTGTCTAAACTCTTCTCCATGGCTGGACCCCAATAATATTCCTGTACGTGCTAAGGGGTATCCAGAGAGTGGGATAGGTTTAATAACTACCCTCAGCCTAACGCGTACACTAACCCTAACCCCTACCCTAACCCTAACGCATACCCTAATCCTAAACCGTACCCTAAACCGAGCCCTAACCCTAACACTAGCCCTAACCCTAACCCTAACCCATACCCTACGCCCTACCCGAACACCTCCCCGAACCCGTACCCTAAGTCATACCCTAACCCTCACCCTAAACCTAACCCTAACCCTAAGCTACCCTTGACTGCTTCTGCCTCCAATAGATTTCCTAAGCACTAGTGTTTTAAGGAACAGGTTAAAAAGAGAATCCTAATGTGATTTCTTGATAATGGGTGTGTTCCTTATCTTCTCCTAGTGTCTAAACCCTTCTCCATGACTGGACCCCCAAATAATATTCCTTTACGTGCTAAGGGGTATCTAGAGAGTGGGATAGGTTTAATAACTACCCTCACCCTAAAGCGTACCCTAACCCTAACCCCTACCCTAACACTAACGCGTACCCTAATCCTAACCCGTACCCTAAACCGAGCTCTAACCCTAACACTAACCCTAACCCTAACTCTAACCCATACCCTACGCCCTACCCGAACCCCTCCCCGAACCCGTACCCTAAGCCGTACCCTAACCCTCACCCTAACCCTAACCCTAACCCTAAGCTACCCTTGACGGCTTCTGCCTCCAATAGATTTCCTAAGCACTAGTGATTTAAGGAACAGGTTAAAAAGAGAATCCTAATGTGATTTCTTGATAATGGGTGTGTTCCTTATCTTCTCGTGTCTAAACTCTTCTCCATGGCTGGACCCCCAAATAATATTCCTTTTCGTGCTAAGGGGTATCTAGAGAGTGGGATAGGTTTAATAACTACCCCCACCCTAACGCGTACCCTAACCCTAACCCCTACCCTAACCCTAACGCATACCCTAATCCTAACTCGTACCCTAAACCGAGCCCTAACCCTAACACTAGCCCTAACCCTAACCCTAACCCATACCCTACGCCCTACCCGAACCCCTCCCCGAACCCGTACCCTAAACCGTACCCTAACCCTCACCCTAACCCTAACCCTAACCCTAAGCTACCCTTGACGGCTTCTGCCTCCAATAGATTTCCTAAGCACTAGTGTTTTAAGGAACAGGTTAAAAAGAGAATCCTAATGTGATTTCTTGATAATGGGTGTGTTCCTTATCTTCTCCTCGTGTCTAAACTCTTCTCCATGGCTGGACCCCCAAATAATATTCCTTTACGTGCTAAGGGGTATCTAGAGAGTGGGATAGGTTTAATAACTACCCTCACCCTAACGCGTACCCTAACCCTAACCCCTACCCGAACCCTAACGCGTACCCTAATCCTAACCCGTACCCTAAACCGAGCCCTAACCCTAACACTAGCCCTAAACCTAACCCTAACCCATACCCTACGCCCTACCCGAACCCCTCCCCGAACCCATACCCTAAGACGTACCCTAACCCTCACCCTAACCCTAACCCTAACCCTAACCCTAAGCTACCCTTGACTGCTTCTGCCTCCAATAGATTTCCTAAGCACTAGTGTTTTAAGCAACAGGTTAAAAAGAGAATCCTAATGTGATTTCGTGATAATGGGTGTGTTCCTTATCTTCTCCTAGTGTCTAAACTCTTCTCCATGTCTGGACCCCCAAATAATATTCCTTTACGTGCTAAGGGGTATCTAGAGAGTGTGATAGGTTTAATAACTACCCCCACCCTAACGCGTACCCTAACCCTAACCCCTACCCTAACCCTAACGCGTACCCTAATCCTAACCCGTACCCTAAACCGAGCCCTAACCCTAACACTAACCCTAACCCTAACCCTAACCCATACCCTACGCCCTACCCGAACCCCTCCCCGAACCCGTACCCTAAACCGTACCCTAACCCTCACCCTAACCCTAACCCTAACCCTAAGCTACCCTTGATGGCTTCTGCCTCCAATAGATTTCCTAAGCACTAGTGTTTTAAGGAACATGTTAAAAAGAGAATCCTAATGTGATTTCTTGATAATGGGTGTGTTCCTTATCTTCTCCTTGTGTCTAAACTCTTCTCCATGGCTGGACCCCCAAATAATATTCCTTTACGTGCTAAGGGGTATCTAGAGAGTGGGATAGGTTTAATAACTACCCCCACCCTAACGCGTATCCAACCCTAACCCCTACCCTAACCCTAACGCATACCCTAATCCTAACCCGTACCCTAAACCGAGCTCTAACCCTAACACTAACCCTAACCCTAACTCTAACCCATACCCTACGCCCTACCCGAACCCCTCCCCGAACCCGTACCCTAAGCCGTACCCTAACCCTCACCCTAACCCTAACCCTAACCCTAAGCTACCCTTGACGGCTTCTGCCTCCAATAGATTTCCTAAGCACTAGTGATTTAAGGAACAGGTTAAAAAGAGAATCCTAATGTGATTTCTTGATAATGGGTGTGTTCCTTATCTTCTCGTGTCTAAACTCTTCTCCATGGCTGGACCCCCAAATAATATTCCTTTTCGTGCTAAGGGGTATCTAGAGAGTGGGATAGGTTTAATAACTACCCCCACCCTAACGCGTACCCTAACCCTAACCCCTACCCTAACCCTAACGCATACCCTAATCCTAACCCGTACCCTAAACCGAGCCCTAACCCTAACACTAGCCCTAACCCTAACCCTAACCCATACCCTACGCCCTACCCGAACCCCTCCCCGAACCCGTACCCTAAGCGGTACCCTAACCCTCACCCTAACCCTAACCCTAACCCTAAGCTACCCTTGACTGCTTCTGCCTCCAATAGATTTCCTAAGCAGTAGTGTTTTAAGGAACAGCTTAAAAAGAGAATCACATTGTGATTTCTTGATAATGGGTGTGTTCCTTATCTTCTCCGCGTGTCTAAACTCTTCTCCATGGCTGGACCCCCAAATAATAGTCCTTTACGTGCTAAGGGGTATCTAGAGAGTGTGATAGGTTTAATAACTACCCCCACCCTAACGCGTACCCTAACCCTAACCCCTACCCTAACCCTAACGCGTACCCTAATCCTAACCCGTACCCTAAACCGAGCCCTAACCCTAACACTAACCCTAACCCTAACCCTAACCCATACCCTACGCCCTACCCGAACCCCTCCCCGAACCCGTACCCTAAGCCATACCCTAACCCTCACCCTAACCCTATCCCTAACCCTAAGCTACCCTTGACGGCTTCTGCCTCCAATAGATTTCCTAAGCACTAGTGTTTTAAGGAACAGGTTAAAAAGAGAATCGTAATGTGATTTTGTGATAATGGGTGTGTTCCTTATCTTCTCCTAGTGTCTAAACTCTTCTCCATGGCTGGACCCCCAAATAATATTCATTTACATACTAAGGTGTATCTAGAGAGTGGGTTAGGTTTAATAACTAACCTCACCCTATCACGTACCCTAACCCTAACACCTACCCTAACACTAACGCGTACCCTAATCCTAACCCGTACCCTAAACCGAGCCCTAACCCTAACACTAACCCTAACCCTAACCCTAACCCATACCCTACGCCCTACCCGAACCCCTCCCCAAACCCATACCCTAAGCCGTACCCTAACCCTCACCCTAACCCTAACCCTAACCCTAAGCTACCCTTGACGGCTTCTGCCTCCAATAGATTTCCTAAGCACTAGTGTTTTAAGGAACAGGTTAAAAAGAGAATCGTAATGTGATTTTGTGATAATGGGTGTGTTCCTTATCTTCTCCTAGTGTCTAAACTCTTCTCCATGGCTGGACCCCCAAATAATATTCCTTTACGTGCTAAGGGGTATCTAGAGAGTGTGATAGGTTTAATAACTACCCCCACCCTAACGCGTACCCTAACCCTAACCCCTACCCTAACCCTAACGCGTACCCTAATCCTAACCCGTACCCTAAACCGTGCCCTAACCCTAACACTAGCCCTAACCCTAACCCTAACCCGTACCCTACGCCCTACCCGAACCCCTCCCCGAACCCATACCCTAAGACGTACCCTAACCCTCACCCTAACCCTAACCCTAACCCTAACCCTAAGCTACCCTTGACTGCTTCTGCCTCCAATAGATTTCCTAAGCACTAGTGTTTTAAGGAACAGGTTAAAAAGAGAATCCTAATGTGATTTCGTGATAATGGGTGTGTTCCTTATCTTCTCCTAGTGTCTAAACTCTTCTCCATGTCTGGACCCCCAAATAATATTCCTTTACGTGCTAAGGGGTATCTAGAGAGTGTGATAGGTTTAATAACTACCCCCACCCTAACGCGTACCCTAACCCTAACCCCTACCCTAACCCTAACGCGTACCCTAATCCTAACCCGTACCCTAAACCGAGCCCTAACCCTAACACTAACCCTAACCCTAACCCTAACCCATACCCTACGCCCTACCCGAACCCCTCCCCGAACCCGTACCCTAAACCGTACCCTAACCGTCACCCTAACCCTAACCCTAACCCTAAGCTACCCTTGATGGCTTCTGCCTCCAATAGATTTCCTAAGCACTAGTGTTTTAAGGAACATGTTAAAAAGAGAATCCTAATGTGATTTCTTGATAATGGGTGTGTTCCTTATCTTCTCCTTGTGTCTAAACTCTTCTCCATGGCTGGACCCCCAAATAATATTCCTTTACGTGCTAAGGGGTATCTAGAGAGTGGGATAGGTTTAATAACTACCCTCACCCTAACGCGTACCCTAACCCTAACCCCTACCCTAACCCTAACGCATACACTAATCCTAACCCGTACCCTAAACCGAGCCCTAACCCTAACATTAACCCTAACCCTAACCCTAACCCATAGCCTACGCCCTACCCGAACCCCTCCCCGAACCCGTACCCTAAGCCATACCCTAACCCTCACCCTAAACCTAACCCTAACCCTAAGCTACCCTTGACTGCTTCTGCCTCCAATAGATTTCCTAAGCACTAGTGTTTTAAGGAACAGGTTAAAAAGAGAATCCTAATGTGATTTCTTGATAATGGGTGTGTTCCTTATCTTCTCCTAGTGTCTAAACCCTTCTCCATGACTGGACCCCCAAATAATATTCCTTTACGTGCTAAGGGGAATCTAGAGAGTGGGATGGGTTTAATAACTACCCTCACCCTAAAGCGTACCCTAACCCTAACCCCTACCCTAACACTAACGCGTACCCTAATCCTAACCCGTACCCTAAACCGAGCCCTAACCCTAACACTAACTCTAACCCTAACCCTAACCCATAACATACGCCCTACCCGAACCCCTCCCTGAACCCGTACCCTAAACCGTACCCTAACCCTCACCCTAACCCTAACCCTAACCCTAAGCTACCCTTGACGGCTTCTGCCTCCAATAGATTTCCTAAGCACTAGTGTTTTAAGGAACAGGTTAAAAAGAGAATCCTAATGTGATTTCTTGATAATGGGTGTGTTCCTTATCTTCTCCTCGTGTCTAAACTCTTCTCCATGGCTGGACTCCCAAATAATATTCCTTTACGTGCTAAGGGGTATCTAGAGAGTGGGATAGGTTTAATAACTACCCTCACACTAACGCGTACCCTAACCCTAACCCCTACCCGAACCCTAACGCGTACCCTAATCCTAACCCGTACCCTAAACCGAGCCCTAACCCTAACACTAGCCCTAACCCTAACCCTAACCCATACCCTACGCCCTACCCGAACCCCTCCCCGAACCCGTACCCTAAGCCGTACCCTAACCCTCACCCTAACCCTAACCCTAACCCTAAGCTACCCTTGACTGCTTCTGCCTCCAATAGATTTCCTAAGCACTAGTGTTTTAAGGAACAGGTGAAAAAGAGAATCCTAATGTGATTTCGTGATAATGGGTGTGTTCCTTATCTTCTCCTAGTGTCTAAACTCTTCTCCATGGCTGGACCCCCAAATAATATTCCTTTTCGTGCTAAGGGGTATCTAGAGAGTGGGATAGGTTTAATAACTTCCCTCACCCTAACGCGTATCCTAACCCTAACCCCTACCCTAACCCTAACGCATACCCTAATCCTAACCCGTACCCTAAACCGAGCCCTAAACCTAACACTAGCCCTAACCCTAACCCTAACCCATACCCTAGGCCCTACCCGAACCCCTCCCCGAACCCGTACCCTAAGCGGTACCCTAACCCTCACCCTAACCCTAACCCTAACCCTAAGCTACCCTTGACTGCTTCTGCCTCCAATAGATTTCCTAAGCACTAGTGTTTTAAGGAACAGCTTAAAAAGAGAATCACATTGTGATTTCTTGATAACGGGTGTGTTCCTTATCTTCTCCTCGTGTCTAAACTCTTCTCCATGGCTGGACCCCCAAATAATAGTCCTTTACGTGCTAAGGGCTATCTAGAGAGTGGGATAGGTTTAATAACTACCCCCACCCTAACGCGTACCCTAACCATAACCCCTACCCTAACCCTAGCGCGTACCCTAATCCTAACCCGTACCCTAAACCCAGCCCTAACCCTAACACTAATTCTAACCCTAACCCTAACCCATACCCTACGCCCTACACGAAACCCTCCCTGAACCCGTACCCTAAACCGTACCCTAACCCTCACCCTAACCCTAACCCTAACCCTAAGCTACCCTTGACGGCTTCTGCCTCCAATAGATTTCCTAAGCACTAGTGTTTTAAGGAACAGGTTAAAAAGAGAATCCTAATGTGATTTCTTGATAATGGGTGTGTTCCTTATCTTCTCCTCGTGTCTAAACTCTTCTCCAAGGCTGGACTCCCAAATAATATTCCTTTACGTGCTAAGGGGTATCTAGAGAGTGGGATAGGTTTAATAACTACCCTCACACTAACGCGTACCCTAACCCTGACCCCTACCCGAACCCTAACGCGTACCCTAATCCTAACCCGTACCCTAAACCGAGCCCTAACCCTAACACTAGCCCTAACCCTAACCCTAAACCATACCCTACGCCCTACCCGAACCCCTCCCCGAACCCGTACCCTAAGCCGTACCCTAACCCTCACCCTAACCCTAACCCTAACCCTAAGCTACCCTTGACTGCTTCTGCCTCCAATAGATTTCCTAAGCACTAGTGTTTTACGGAACATGTTAAAAAGAGAATCCTAATGTAATTTCGTGATAATGGGTGTGTTCCTTATCTTCTCGTGTCTAAACTCTTCTCCATGGCTGGACCCCCAAATAATATTCCTTTACATACTAAGGGGTATCTAGAGAGTGGGATAGGTTTAATAACTAACCTCACCCTATCGCGTACCCTAACCCTAACACCTACCCTAACACTAACGCGTACCCTAATCCTAACCCGTACCCTAAACCGAGCCCTAACCCTAACACTAACCCTAAACCTAACCCTAACCCATACCCTACGCCCTACCCGAACCCCTCCCCAAACCCGTACCCTAAGCCGTACCCTAACCCTCACCCTAACCCTAACCCTAACCCTAAGCTACCCTTGACGGCTTCTGCCTCCAATAGATTTCCTAAGCACTAGTGTTTTAAGGAACAGGTTAAAAAGAGAATCCTAATGTGATTTCGTGATAATGGGTGTGTTCCTTATCTTCTCCTAGTGTCTAAACTCTTCTCCATGGCTGGACCCCCAAATAATATTCCTTTACGTGCTAAGGGGTATCTAGAGAATGTGATAGGTTTAATAACTACCCCCACCCTAACGCGTACCCTAACCCTAACCCCTACCCTAACCCTAACGCGTACCCTAATCCTAACCCGTACCCTAAACCGTGCCCTAACCCTAACACTAGCCCTAACCCTAACCCTAACCCGTACCCTACGCCCTACCCGAACCCGTCCCCGAACCCGTACCCTAAGCCGTACCCTAACCCTCACCCTAACCCTAACCCTAACCCTAAGCTACCCTTTACTGCTTCTGCCTCCAATAGATTTCCTAAGCACTAGTGTTTTAAGGAACAGCTTAAAAAGAGAATCACATTGTGATTTCTTGATAATGGGTGTGTTCCTTATCTTCTCCTCGTGTCTAAACTCTTCTCCATGGCTGGACCCCCAAATAATAGTCCTTTACGGGCTAAGGGGTATCTAGAGAGTGTGATAGGTTTAATAACTACCCCCACCCTAACGCGTACCCTAACCCTAACCCCTACCCTAACCCTAACGCGTACCCTAATCCTAACCCGTACCCTAAACCGAGCCCTAACCCTAACACTAACCCTAACCCTAACCCTAACCCATACCCTACGCCCTACCGGAACCCCTCCCCGAACCCGTACCCTAAGCCATACCCTAACCCTCACCCTAACCCTAACCCTAACCCTAAGCTACCCTTGACGGCTTCTGCCTCCAATAGATTTCCTAAGCACTAGTGTTTTAAGGAACAGGTTAAAAAGAGAATCCTAATGTGATTTCTTGATAATGGGTGTGTTCCTTATCTTCTCCTAGTGTCTAAACTCTTCTCCATGGCTGGACCCCCAAATAATATTCCTTTACATACTAAGGGGTATCTAGAGAGTGGGATAGGTTTAATAACTAACCTCACCCTATCGCGTACCCTAACCCTAACACCTACCCTAACACTAACGCGTACCCTAATCCTAACCCGTACCCTAAACCGAGCCCTAACCCTAACACTAACCCTAACCCTAACCCTAACCCATACCCTACGCCCTACCCGAACCCCTCCCCAAACCCGTACCCTAAGCCGTACCCTAACCCTCACCCTAACCCTAACCCTAACCCTAAGCTACCCTTGACGGCTTCTGCCTCCAATAGATTTCCTAAGCACTAGTGTTTTAAGGAACAGGTTAAAAAGAGAATCCTAATGTGATTTCGTGATAATGGGTGTGTTCCTTATCTTCTCCTAGTGTCTAAACTCTTCTCCATGGCTGGACCCCCAAATAATATTCCTTTACGTGCTAAGGGGTATCTAGAGAGTGTGATAGGTTTAATAACTACCCCCACCCTAACGCGTACCCTAACCCTAACCCCTACCCTAACCCTAACGCGTACCCTAATCCTAACCCGTACCCTAAACCGTGCCGTAAACCTAACACTAGCCCTAACCCTAACCCTAACCCGTACCCTACGCCCTACCCGAACCCGTCCCCGAACCCGTACCCTAAGCCGTACCCTAACCCTCACCCTAACCCTAACCCTAACCCTAAGCTACCCTTTACTGCTTCTGCCTCCAATAGATTTCCTAAGCACTAGTGATTTAAGGAACAGGTTAAAAAGAGAATCCTAATGTGATTTCTTGATAATGGGTGTGTTCCTTATCTTCTCCTCGTGTCTAAACTCTTCTCCATGGCTGGACCCCCAATAATATTCCTTTACGTGCTAAGGGGTATCTAGAGAGTGGGATAGGTTTAATAACTACCCTCACCCTAACGCGTACACTAACCCTAACCCCTAACCTAACCCTAACGCGTACCCTAATCCTAACCCGTACCCTAAACCGAGCCCTAAACCTAACACTAGCCCTAACCCTAACCCTAACCCATACCCTATGCCCTACCCGAACACCTCCCCGAACCCGTACCCTAAGCCGTACCCTAACCCTCATCCTAACCCTAACCCTAACCCTAAGCTACCCTTGACGGCTTCTGCCTCCAATAGATTTCCTAAGCACTAGTGTTTTAAGGAACATGTTAAAAAGAGAATCCTAATATGATTTCTTGATAATGGGTGTGTTCCTTGTCTTCTCCTCGTGTCTAAACTCTTCTCCATGGCTGGACCCCCAAATAATATTCCTTTATGTGCTAAGGGGTATCTAGAGAGTGTGATAGGTTTAATAACTACCCTCACCCTAACGCGTACCCTAACCATAACCCCTACCCTAACCCTAGCGCGTACCCTAATCCTAACCCGTACCCTAAACCGAGCCCTAACCCTAACACTAACTCTAACCCTAACCCTAACCCATACCCTACGCCCTACCCGAACCCCTCCCTGAACCCGTACCCTAAACCGTACCCTAACCCTCACGCTAACCCTAACCCTAACCCTAAGCTACCCTTGACGGCTTCTGTCTCCAATAGATTTCCTAAGCACTAGTGTTTTAAGGAACAGGTTAAAAAGAGAATCCTAATGTGATTTCTTGATAATGGGTGTGTTCCTTATCTTCTCCTCGTGTCTAAACTCTTCTCCATGGCTGGACTCCCAAATAATATTCCTTTACGTGCTAAGGGGTATCTAGAGAGTGGGATAGGTGTAATAACTACCCTCACACTAACGCGTACCCTAACCCTAACCCCTACCCGAACCCTAACGCGTACCCTAATCCTAACCCGTACCCTAAACCGAGCCCTAACCCTAACACTAGCCCTAACCCTAACCCTAACCCATACCCTACGCCCTACCCGAACCCCTCCCCGAACCCGTACCCTAAGCCGTACCCTAACCCTCACCCTAACCCTAACCCTAACCCTAAGCTACCCTTGACTGCTTCTGCCTCCAATAGATTTCCTAAGCACTAGTGTTTTAAGGAACAGGTTAAAAAGAGAATCCTAATGTGATTTCGTGATAATGGGTGTGTTCCTTATCTTCTCCTAGTGTCTAAACTCTTGTCCATGTCTGGACCCCCAAATAATATTCCTTTACGTGCTAAGGGGTATCTAGAGAGTGTGATAGGTTTAATAACTACCCCCACCCTAACGCGTACCCTAACCCTAACCCCTACCCTAACCCTAACGCGTACCCTAATCCTAACCCGTACCCTAAACCGAGCCCTAACCCTAACACTAACCCTAACCCTAACCCTAACCCATACCCAACGCCCTACCCGAACCCCTCCCCGAACCCGTACCCTAAGCCATACCCTAACCCTCAACCTAACCCTAACCCTAACCCTAAGCTACCCTTGACTGCTTCTGCCTCCAATAGATTTCCTAAGCACTAGTGTTTTAAGGAATAGGTTAAAAAGAGAATCCTAATGTGATTTCGTGATAATGTGTGTGTTCCTTATCTTCTCCTAGTGTCTAAACTCTTCTCCATGGCTGGACACCCAATAATATTCCTGCACGTGCTAAGGGGTATCTAGAGAGTGGGATAGGTTTAATAACTACCCTCAACCTAACGCGTACCCTAACCATAACCCCTACCCTAACCCTAGCGCGTACCCTAATCCTAACCCGTACCCTAAACCGAGCCCTAACCCTAACACTAACTCTAACCCTAACCCTAACCCATACCCTACGCCCTACCCGAACCCCTCCCTGAACCCGTACCCTAAACCGTACCCTAACCCTCACCCTAACCCTAACCCTAACCCTAAGCTACCCTTGACTGCTTCTGCCTCCAATAGATTTCCTAAGCACTAGTGTTTTAAGGAACAGGTTAAAAAGAGAATCCTAATGTGATTTCTTGATAATGGGTGTGTTCCTTATCTTCTCCTCGTGTCTAAACTCTTCTCCATGGCTGGACTCCCAAATAATATTCCTTTACGTGCTAAGGGGTATCTAGAGAGTGGGATAGGTTTAATAACTACCCTCACACTAACGCGTACCCTAACCCTAACCCCTACCCGAACCCTAACGCGTACCCTAATCCTAACCCGTACCCTAAACCGAGCCCTAACCCTAACACTAGCCCTAACCCTAACCCTAACCCATACCCTACGCCCTTCCCGAACCCCTCCCCGAACCCGTACCCTAAGCCGTACCTAACCCGCACCCTAACCCTAACCCTAACCCTAAGCTACCCTTGACTGCTTCTGCCTCCAATAGATTTCCTAAGCACTAGTGTTTTAAGGAACAGGTTAAAAAGAGAATCCTAATGTGATTTCGTGATAATGGGTGTGTTCCTTATCTTCTCCTAGTGTCTAAACTCTTCTCCATGTCTGGACCCCCAAATAATATTACTTTACGTGCTAAGGGGTATCTAGAGAGTGTGATAGGTTTAATAACTAGCCCCACCCTAACGCGTACCCTAACCCTAACCCCTACCCTAACCCTAACGCGTACCCTAATCCTAACCCGTACCCTAAACCGAGCCCTAACCCTAACACTAACCCTAACCCTAACCCTAACCCATACCCAACGCCCTACCCGAACACCTCCCCGAACCCGTACCCTAAGCCATAACCTAACCCTCAACCTAACCCTAACCCTAACCCTAAGCTACCCTTGACTGCTTCTGCCTCCAATAGATTTCCTAAGCACTAGTGTTTTAAGGAACAGGTTAAAAAGAGAATCCTAATGTGATTTCGTGATAATGGGTGTGTTCCTTATCTTCTCCTAGTGTCTAAACTCTTCTTCATGGCTGGACCCCCAATAATATTCCTGCACGTGCTAAGGGGTATCTAGAGAGTGGGATAGGTTTAATAACTACCCTCAACCTAACGCGTACACTAACCCTAACCCCTACCCTGACCCTAACGCGTACCCTAATCCTAACCTGTAGCCTAAACCGAGCCCTAACCCTAACACTAGCCCTAACCCTAACCCTAACCCATACCCTACGCCCTACCAGAACCCCTCCCCGAACCCGTACCCTAAGAAGTACCTTAACCCTCACCCTAACCCTAACCCTAACCCTAAGCTACCCTTGACGGCTTCTGCCTCCAATAGATTTCCTAAGCACTAGTGATTTAAGGAACAGGTTAAAAAGAGAATCCTAATGTGATTTCTTGATAATGGGTGTGTTCCTTATCTTCTCGTGTCTAAACTCTTCTCCATGGCTGGACCCCCAAATAATATTCCTTTTCGTGCTAAGGGGTATCTAGAGAGTGGGATAGGTTTAATAACTTCCCTCACCCTAACGCGTATCCTAACCCTAACCCCTACCCTAACCGTAACGCATACCCTAATCCTAACCCGTACCCTAAACCGAGCCCTAACCCTAACACTAGCCCTAACCCTAACCCTAACCCATACCCTACGCCCTACCCGAACCCCTCCCCAAACCCGTACCCTAAGCCGTACCCTAACCCTCACCCTAACCCTAACCCTAACCCTAAGCTACCCTTGACGGCTTCTGCCTCCAATAGATTTCCTAAGCACTAGTGTTTTAAGGAACAGGTTAAAAAGAGAATCCTAATGTGATTTCGTGATAATGGGTGTGTTCCTTATCTTCTCCTAGTGTCTAAACTCTTCTCCATGGCTGGACCCCCAAATAATATTCCTTTACGTGCTAAGGGGTATCTAGAGAGTGTGATAGGTTTAATAACTACCCCCACCCTAACGCGTACCCTAACCCTAACCCCTACCCTAACCCTAACGCGTACCCTAATCCTAACCCGTACCCTAAACCGTGCCGTAAACCTAACACTAGCCCTAACCCTAACCCTAACCCGTACCCTACGCCCTACCCGAACCCGTCCCCGAACCCGTACCCTAAGCCGTACCCTAACCCTCACCCTAACCCTAACCCTAACCCTAAGCTACCCTTTACTGCTTCTGCCTCCAATAGATTTCCTAAGCACTAGTGTTTTAAGGAACAGGTTAAAAAGAGAATCCTAATGTGATTTCTTGATAATGGGTGTGTTCCTTATCTTCTCCTCGTGTCTAAACTCTTCTCCATGGCTGGACCCCCAATAATATCCCTTTACGTGCTAAGGGGTATCTAGAGAGTGGGATAGGTTTAATAACTACCCTCACCCTAACGCGTACACTAACCCTAACCCCCTAACCTAACCCTAACGCGTACCCTAATCCTAACCCGTACCCTAAACCGTGCCCTAAACCTAACACTAGCCCTAACCCTAACCCTAACCCATACCCTATGCCCTACCCGAACACCTCCCCGAACCCGTACCCTAAGCCGTACCCTAACCCTCACCCTAACCCTAACCCTAACCCTAAGCTACCCTTGACTGCTTCTGCCTCCAATAGATTTCCTAAGCACTAGTGTTTTAAGGAACAGGTT